>NC_031786.1:7652403-7655426 GCF_001522545.3 Parus major | reverse complement strand
AAAAAAAAAAAAAAAAAGACTTCCATCGTAAAGAAAACTATTTTCAGAATGAAGATATGCTACTTCAGAGCTCTGGGATTGAACAGTGTTGTTGTATTATCCTTTTCTTTGGCCATTGCTGTGTACTATTTTTGTTGTTGTTTTCCTCCTCTTCGTCAAAGTGGCGAAAACTTTGTGATCACTATCTTGCACATGGTGGAAGATGTCTCAGGAAAGCCGGGTTTCCCGAGGAGCAACTCCACACCATTTCATGTATTTTTAAAACCCAACTCCTAGCACTGAAGATATTATTAAAAAACAAAATAAAATAAAAAAAAAGACAGTAAGAAAGAAGAAAATACCTAATCTAATGTGTAGCAGTTACATATTTACCAAATAATGGACTCAAAAGAAATAGATGTTTGAAGAGTGCTTTATATATTAAAAAAAATCGCTTTATGTTTAAAAAAAAAAAAAAGATCAATGTTTTTGATTGTTTTGAAAGGAAGAAAGACAATGGAATAACATACACTTCAAGTATGTTTTAAAAATTATATGAACATTGTGCTCCCTGCCTGCTTGGATCAGGAAACTTGTGCATTACATTTTTTTTTTTTTTTTGGAAGATTAGCTTTTTAATGGTTTTATCAGATTTAAAGGGTCCTGCAAGATTGCAAATTAACAAAAGCTGGTTTTATAGAGGATCATGAACTATGCACAAACTGGGTTCAAGACTTGTTTTGTTTTTTTCTCAAGTTTTAGTAGTGTATTTAGCTGAATAACCTTTCCTCAGAGTAATTGCATCTCATTGCCATTACACGCCTCCTACATATATATTTTATATATATATATACACACACACACTTATATAAAATATGTATGTGTGTATGTGCGTGTTTACATACAATTTTCCATGCTGAAGTTTAGCATTGAGTTGTAGAAAAACTCCTGATATTTTCAAATTGGGAATGAAAATTTCTGTTGGAGGGGTTGGGGGGGGACGGGTGGGTTTCGTTTTTAGGGGCTTTTGGTTTTGGTTTTTGGTTTTTTTTTTTGCCTTTCCTTTTGAATTAAAGATGTCTGTAACTCTGAGATTAAAAAGAAAACCAACAATTGTGGCTTTTAATGTTTATTCTCCTCATAGAATGTGATTGTTAAAAGAACATGCACCGAAAGTTGCTTTCAAGAGTACGAAGATTCTTTGAAACTTAATAAATTGCAGTTTTTTCTTGGCTGTTGAAATAATGTGTATTTTTCTTTTACGCAGGGGATACTAAATATATATATATATATTGTTAAATCTGTGAAGGTATTTCATGGCAGGAGTTTAATTTTGATTGAGAATGCTGTGTACAGCCAGACAAACCCCCCCTGTTGTGGTCACCCCTCTGCTCTCTGCTGGTGATACTCATGAGCTTTTCCATCAACGCTTCCACATCTCATCCAGGAGCAGCAGAACCCATTTTTTGTGTTCAGATTCTGTTTTTTGTCATTTATCCATGTTTTTAGGTGAGTTTGTTACCCCCTCCAGCCAGGCTGGGGCTCCCCCAGCTGCACCCCAAAGTTCCACTGATGTTTGTGAGGTGAGCAGTCGCCCCTCCAAAGGGGAGACACAGCAAAATGTGTTCATGTTTGGCCTTGCAGGGTTTGAGTTTAGGAAGATTTTCACCACTTGAAGGTTCTTTCACCCCAAAGATGCCAAGCTGAGGCACAGGGGGTGCAGGGCTGGGGGTTCATGGGGAGATCCCAGCCTTGCTCCATCCCTGGGTGTTCTCAAAGCTGCTGCTGGGGGTGATGCTCAGCAGGGCTGGCCCCAGGACTCAGGGGGGTGAGTTTGTCCAGAGGAGCTCATTCCCCCAATCCTTTTGGGAAGGAAAATCTGGCATGAGCAGCTGGATTATTGAGAGTTGTTCCCAGCCCTGAGCCACCACCCAGGGTTCCTGGGATTGTCCATGAGCCACAATTCCATGGGAAAGACCCAGTGGGGCAGTCGGGTCTGAGTTGTGCTGGCAGATTTGATGCAATTTAAAATACTCAAATCCAGCTTTGGGGTAACTTCTGCTATGGGAACAGCAAAATTCCCAGTCTGGAGCCTGTTCTGCCAATTTGATTGATCTGGCCCCAAAATCACACAGCTGTTTTTTACTGGAAGCTGCTTCCTCTCCCACTCTTTTTGTTCTTTTTTCTCTTCCAGGTGTTTGCAATGAAACTTAAAAGAAAGTTTTCCTTTTCCTTCTCTGATTCTTTTGTTTTGTTGGGCATTTTGTCCTTGGCAAGGAGGGTTTTCAGTTTTGTTGCCAAGACATTGAGGTCCCTTATGGAGTCAAATGTTTTTTATTCTTCCATGAGGTTGGCAGCGACAACTTCTTGCAAATCAGATGCACTCTTAAAATTCAGAACCCTCCCCTGACACATTAAAGGAAATTTCAGCTTTTGGCCAAAATCAATCTTTTAGTGTCTGTGTAGCTCTTTCATTTTTTTCAGTGTCATTCTTCAATGCTATCCAGTATTTCTTAAATTGTAAAGAAAGCTCCTGATGGTCAGGACTCACCCTCTGGCTGCAGAATCTTTACAAGAAACCATTTTTAACACTTTATGTTTTTCTGTATATTGTGTTTGCTGTATCCTCCATGGCACCTTCACTGCATGGCTCCCTTTCTTTAGACCGAGAGAATTTCTCTTTCCTAAGTGGTCTGAAACTGTCAGATTTCTTAGTTCTTTGTCTAGTTTGTGGGTGGCACTGGCAGAGCAGATGTTTTGCTATTCTCCAAGAAATATATTATTGTTCTTGCTAATTCAATATATGATTGTGTATGTGAAGGAGCTTTTTAATTAAAAACAACAAAAAAATGTATATGGCTATCTGTATATGTTAAGAGTTACTGGAGTCAGAGGAGTCTGGAAATGGAATTGGAAGACATTTTAGGATTTGGGTTGTGGGCAGCTACAGCGTGGAGCTCACCTGTGCCAGAGGAGCTGAGGTGAGCTGAGCATCCCCTGCCATTGTACCTGAGCATTTCCTGATATCATCACACCTGAGCATC
>NC_031786.1:7562965-7651991 GCF_001522545.3 Parus major | reverse complement strand
TATCACAGCTGAGGATCCCCTGACACTGCACCTGAGCATCCCCTGCCATCATTTCACCCGAGCTGCTGCCGAGCAGGTCCAGCCGCTCTCTCTCTCTGTCCGGGCCGGTCCCGGAGCTGTGCAGGTGGAGCCGGAGCTCCAGGCGCTCGGAGCCCCAGCACTGCCCGCTGGAGCCGGGCTCCGGCAGCGCTGGGAGCGGCCCCGGGAGCTCCCGGCGGGTTCACGGCTCCTCCACCCTCGTGTGGAACCCCAGGAGCGGCAGCAGCGGCTGTGCCCGGCCCTGGGCTCCCCCTTCCCCAGCCCCTCCGGCAGGAGCTGCTGCTGTGCCCGGAGCTGGGGAGAGATCCCGGCTCCTGTGAGCTCCAGGTCTGTGCCCCAGGATCCCGCCCCTGGCTCGGGCTGCTCAGGTGCCCCCGCTGTCCCAGGAGGATGTTCCATTGACATTTTGGATGTCCCATTGACATTTTGGATGTCCCATTGACATTTTGGATGTTCCATGGACATTTTGGATGTTCCATGGACATTTTGGATGTCCCATTGACATTTTGGATGTTCCATGGACATTTTGGATTTTCCATTGATATTTTGGATGTTCCATTGACATTTTGTCCCGTGTGTGTCCCCCAGGCTCGTTTTTTACTGTCCCTTGTAAATTTTACTCTGCTGAAAACGTGGTCCAGGTGCAGTGATGATTTCAGGGTTATTAAAATGCTACAAAACAAGATAAACTGGGAGATTGCTTTGCTTTCAATAAATGTGGTTGTTAGTAAAGAGGGCTTGCCTTGAGCTACCTGTGGAGCAGCTGACACCTGGGAGAGGTGTTTGTCTTCCACCTGTCTGTCCTGAGTTAATACTTTATTATTTTAAATCTTCATTTTGTGCAGGGGATGGTCTTGCTAATATTCACAACTGTGGCAGATTCCTCTGTAATTTTTCTGTTGTTCAACCTCCTGGATCCTTTGCCCACTTCTTAATTTATCTGAATTTATTCTTCATTTATACTGAAAACATATTCAGGCAGGCTGCAGACTTGTGTGACTGAGGGGGCTGGAGAAGAGCAGATTCCCTTTCCATTTTTGCAGTAGGCCTCCTTGTTTCAGTTGTAATATTCAGGCTTTACAATTCTGTGTTACTCACAGGAGTACCTGACAAGAGCAGGAAAAGCTCACTCCATTATTTTATCCAATTTCTGCCTCTCCTGTCACTCATCTCTGTCCCTCCCATCTCTTCCCTCCCTACAGATGACAGGGAACTTCTGATAAAGGCAGAGGAGGTGATTATTCCACAGGTAAAGAATAGCAGAGCTTCTCCCTGTGTGAAGTCTGTAAATTGCCTAATTAGAGCTGTAATCCCAGTGGGAGATTGAGCAGAAACAGAAAATACCTGAAAGACAGAGGAGGGGACAGACATCAGCCCCACAGCTAAGCAGCCCTCGCCTGTTTGCTGGGATAATCACAAATCCTGAGGGAAAGGATTGCAGATAGCTCTGATCACCCTGTGATGCCTTTCTTGAAGAGTATTTTCCAAAAAACTGCCAGGATTTTGTTTCCCAGCACATTTCCCTGAGCCTGCAGCACCCAAGGCGGGATGGAGCTGGTGTGGGGAGGGTGGAGAGCCCAGGAACGGGGCTGGAGGGAATTGTCCAGGGATCTGCCTCATTTATAGGGGAGTCTCATTTCTGAAAGAGCTAAAAATGACTCAAATTAAAAAAAAAACAAACAAAAAAAAATAAAACCCAAAACCTACACACACACAAAACCAAAGCAAAACAAAAACCAAAGAACAACCAAACAAAAAATTGGTTTCCTTGTTGGCTCAGTGCTGCATTTCTCCACAGCATCACTGTAAACATGAGCATGCAGTGAGGTGGATCTGGAGCTGTGTCCAGCTCACTGTGTTGGACTCACATCCTTCATTTCTTGCTCCTCAGCTTTCTCTGCCTCTTGGGTTTGTGAATTATGGGTTCCACAGAGCCCTGGCTGGGAGCACAGCCAGGAGCAGTTTCAATATCATTTCCCCAGGCTGCTGCAGAGCCTTTCTTGGAAAAATCCCTTTCCTGGGGTTTCTTCTGAAACACAAGACACCAAGTTGGGACCAGCAAAGGAACCCAGTGACTGCAGCCCAGGACAAGTCTTTGGACAGCCCTTGGTGCTGCTTTTAAGCACAGATTCAGAGACTCAAACTGGGTTTAATGGAAATAAAGCTTTACAACCCTGTCTGCAGCACAAAACCATTTTTTGTTATTTTGTGGGAGTTAAGCACAAAACAATAAACTCTCATAATATGACATTTAAGACGCTGTGTAGGTAATTTTTGCTTCTGTCCTTAATTGGGGTGGGACAGAAGGAAAAGCAAAGTATCAAAAAAAACCAGGACCCAGTACAAAGGTGAGAGGTTGTGTCATGTAGTACAGACATCTCACAGCAGAGATAGTGATCCTTATGCCCTTACAGCTCAAACACTGATTTTTGATCTGTTTTAGAGAGTTCAGGTATTCTAGGACATGTGAGCACTGTCTTTAGATGAGAAAGGAAAACTTCCTGGAGTGAGTCTAAAGGGAATTGGCTGAAGTTTCCTTTTCTACTTGGACCTTCAACAAAGTTAGGAAGCCAAATATCACACTTTCCTAATGGGGTTATTCTCAGAGTTCTTGTCCATATGAGACATCTGAAGTGCAGCATTCCCCTGGCACAGCAAGAATTGATGCATTTTTAAAAGTGGCCAGCTGGTTTCATTGTCAGTGGGACCACAGAGGGATCAGCTCTGTGTCCAGCTGCTGTCCTGTGTGGCACCTGAGAGCAGAAATACCAAATCAGAGGATTTATCCAGGCTTCTTTTCTTTTTCTTTTACATATTTATCACTAAAATCTCTGAAAGTTCCCAGCCTGCAAAACAAGAAATGGTTACCAGCACCTTGGCATCTCCCTGTGGGATACAGGGATGCAGCACAAGGGACGGGGGGGTTTCTGCAGCACAGACAGCGCTGGGTTCTGCTGCCCTGGGATTAAGGCCACAGCCAGAATGGGGATGATCATCTGGGCAGTGAAAAGCTGGGAAGCCACTGCTTAGAGTGGGGATTCCTGCATTTTTGAAGGTGTTTCCCAGCTCCTCTGGCCCCAAGAGCTGCTCTGCCCTCCCAGGCTCAGGGGGCACTGCCCTTCCACAGCTCAAGGCACAGGGGAACAAACCCCACTTTTCTTCTCTTGTTCTGCAGCAGCCCTGCTCTGTGAGAACACAACCATGAGCCTGCAGGGTCAGAGCCCTCCCGAGGGCTGCCTGCATCCCCTGAAGGATGCAGGGCATGAACAGAGGTGTGTGCAGAGCAGCTGGGGCTCCTCACTGGAGCCTCTCGATTTTCCAAAGCCTTTGTATCAAGCAAAGCTCAGCACTCTGAGCTTTGAGCTGTCAATTGAAAGGCAAAGGACTGTAAATCCTCTTTGCAAACACTTGGAGCCCTGCCGTGGGTGGTTCCCTGAGCTCCTGCAGTCTGTTCTGTCAGGGGCAGAAATCTGCAGGGAGCCTGTGCCTGAGGCAGAGTGGGCTGGTGGTCACAGGGGTCAGTGGGACAGGTGGTCACAGGGGTCAGTGGTTAGAGGGTCTGGCAGTCACAGGGGTCCAGTCAGAGGGGCTGGTGTTTGCAGGGATCAGTAGTCACCAGGTTCAGTGGCCACAGGGGCTGGTGATCACAGGGATTGGTGGTCAGAGGCTGCAGGGGTGAGTGCTCAGAGGATCCAATTGCCACAGGGGTCAGTGGGGCCTGTGGCCACAAGAATCAGTGGCCACAAGGATCAGTGGCCACACGGGTTGGTGTTTTCAGGGGTTGGGGGTCATAGGGGATTGATGGTCTCATGGTCAGTGGTGGCAGGGGTCGGTGGTCAGAGGGGTCACTGAGCAGAGGGTCGGTGGTCAGAGGGGTCACTGAGCAGAGGGTCGGTGGTCAGAGGGCCGCTGGTCCCAGGGGATTGATGGCAGCAGGGGCTGGTGGCCGCAGAGGTCGCCCAGAGGAGCCCGCTGTCGCCAGGGTCGGTGCTGGCAGCAGTCCCCGGCTGCAATTCCCGGTGTCCCCACAGGGTGGAGCCAGGGAGCCGCTCCCAGCCCGGGAAATTTTATATTTCTTTATAAAATTCTTTTTCTGGACACAATTCCGGGTGGATTTTGTGTCCGGGTGGATTTTGTGTCCAGGTGGATTTTGTGTCCCGGGCTGGTGTCGGAGGAGCTCCGTGTGCCGCAGAGCAGGAACTGAGCGGGGCTGGTTCCAGGGCGAGCACAGGGCGAGCTGAGGAGAGAGGGACAAGCCAGGAGCCTGTGCATGGACTCAGTCATGGAATCACCAGGGCTGGAAAACACCTCCAAGGTCATGAAGTCGTGGCTCAACCCAGCACTGCCAAGGCCACCACTAAGCCGTGTCCCCAGCTGCCACATCCACCCTTCTTTTAAATCCCCCCAGCGATGGTGACTCCACCTGGGCAGCTGTGCCAGGGCTGGACAAACCTTTTGGAGAAGAAATTTTCCCCAATATCGCGCCTAAACCTCCCCTGGAGAAACTCGAGGCTGTTCCCTCTCAGCCTGTCAGTGTTACCTGGGAGAAGAGACCGATTCCCCCCAGCTCCGATCTCCTCTCAGGTGTTTTCAGCCCGAGCCGGACGGTGCCGCCTGTCCCGGGGCAGCCCTGAGGATGCTCCCGCTGCCCTCTCCAGCGCATGGAACTCGGCGACCTTCCAGGTCTTTTCCAGCCTAAACAACTCCACGATTCTCCGAATCCCAGCCTGCCGGGAGAGCCCTAATGGGGCTCATGTGATGAGGTTTGCTCTCTGCAGAGCACTCAGCGTTTCCCCGGCGCTCGCTGGGCCAAAGCTCCTAAAGACAAACATCCTTAATCACCCCTCAACGAGTGAGTGCCGCTTTTGGGTTTAAAATGTTTTGCTCTGCCGTCGGGTGTCCTTGGCGGGGGTGTCGGTGCAGCATCAATCAGAGCCTGAGCAAACCCAGCAGAGCCAAGGGAGCTCAGGCCGGGCAGCTGCGGCCCCGGCACGGCTCCCCCTGATTGTTTGTGCTCACTAATTAAGTGTGGGCATCTCGGGGCCGCCTGATGGGATGATGTGGAACAGAACAGAACAGAACAGGAGCATCACAGGGAGCTCCTCTCGAGGGGTGAGCGTGGGGACAGGGCTGGCTGAACTGCTCCAGCTGGGGAAGGGTTACAGCGGGAAGATGTTCCAGATCTTTCTGGTATTTTGAGAAGGGGAAGAGCAGCCCTGGGCTCACTGTGATGTTTTTGGTAGAGCAAACAGCACCAGAGACCTCAGCACCAGCCGGGGCAGCCCTGGGGTGTGTCCTGGCACATCCCTCACCTCTCCACAGGGGCTGGGATTCCCAGAGCACCCAGTGCAGGGAGAGCAACAGCCACAGTCACCCACAGGGACAGAGCCTTTGTCCCTCTGTCCCCTGCAGAACATCCAGGCCCCTCTACACATGGACATAACAACAGCCCACCTACAGAAAACCAGCTCCAGCTCAAACCTCAGCTGATCCCAGGCAATGAAACCCCTCCAGCCCCAGAGACAGGATCGGGAGAGCAGCCACTGCTGCCTGGGCTGTTGTGCCAGCCCAGCTGGTCACAGGGCTCACTGGAGACAGATTTTCCCTGGATTCTGTGCCCCTGGACATTGCAGCAGCCCCAGCTGCCCTGGGCCATCACCATGTCTCCTCCTCTACCCACTGCATCTCCTGTGCACTGGAGGCCTTGAGCAGCTGCTCTGAAGGCCAGAGCTCCTCCACCTGCTGCTCCCCTGACCCACAGGAGCTGTGAGTACCCAGGGTTACAGAAAACTCCTCTGGACAACCGGGTGCTTCAGGGCAGAGCTGAGCCAGGGCGAGCCTGGATGGGTGTCTGAAAGGATCCTGCTCTCCCCAGGCTTTCCCCCAAACCCCAGCTGCCCTTTCCTCCTGCCAGAGCAAGCAGAAGGGCAAATATTGCTCCTGGTGGCACCTGCCAGGCCCCTCTGCTGCCTGTCCCAGCTTTGTCCCACACCAGGCTCTGGGAGGAGGATTTTGCCCATCTGGAGGTCACTGTGGTGGCTCTGGTGCCCATAGGAGGGGAGGCAGCAGGGTGCCCCACGAGGCTGGGCTCTCCCTGCTCCTCTGGGAAGGGGCTGGAGTCCCCAGGTGCCCCCTCAGCTGAACACTGTAGGGCTGGGTTTGTGGGGCTGCAGACCCCAAACTGCCCATCTCCCTTGGGCCTGGATCTGGGGGTGACTCTTTAATCCATCAAGCTTTGTTATCTCTATTTCTGGTGTGTGTGTGTGTGGCTGCTGAGCAGGTTAAGTGCTCATTACAGCCAGGCTGGGCTGTGTGAGGGGAGAGTAAATCAGTTCAGGGCACGCTCAGCACAGCAAACACAGCTCTTCTGTGCCTCCCCCCGTGCCATTTATTATCTCCTTTTAACATGCTTGTGTTTTTATTTCAGTGGGTCAGCTGTCTTTTAATGGCTGGCTGTTATTTTCTGTGCTCAGAGGTGAGAAGGTGTTTTATTGTTGGTTTCTGCTGCTTGGTAAAAACTTCAGTGTGGGTAAATTATTAGAAAAACCATGACTCTGAATGTCCTGACACTGCCAGGGGAGGCTGGAGAGCTGGGGAGGCTCCTCCAGTGTTGGGACACTCCACATGAGGCTGGAGCACAGAGGAGGGAAGGCAAAACACAGTGGTAAAGAGCATAAAACACTGATAGCAGACACTGCAGCACCTGAAATACAGGAGAAAGAAACCGAGACATTTTCCAGCTCCACTTTGCTACAATTTATTTATTGGGAACGCTTTAAAAAAAACTAAACAAACAGAGACAAGAGAAAACCAAAGTGATGCACAGACCATCCCATCACACGCTCTACACCAGGGACAGGCTCAGGACTGCTCGGACACTGGATGTGCTGTGGGTGCCAGAGCCGTGCCAGGAGGTTCCAGGTGCTTGGGACGAGGGGACACCGGACCTGAGTGTCCTGGGACAGCTGCAGGTGCCCACATCTGCAGAGCCCTGGCGTTTGTCCCCCCTGCCCGGTCCCTTCCAGCTCCCCCACAGGTTTTTTGGGAATTGCCCCTCTCCCCACACCCATCCAGAGACCAGCATCCCTTCCAGCTCCCTCCTCCTTGTCACCTCCGAGCCCCTCCGCTCCTGCGGGCTGGGTGGGGAGGAGGAGGGAAGGGGTGGGAGCAGCAGGGGAGGTTTCGGCCGAGGCTGTCCCCAGCCAGCCCACCTGAGCTTGCGGCCGGTGCCTGCCCGGCTCAGCACACGGAGCAGCTGTTGGTCTTGTTCATGGGCGGCCTGAGCGCCTGCTCCTTGGGCAGCGTCTCCCTCCTCTTGCAGAGCGCGGGGCTGAGCCTGCTGGGCAGCTTGGCCTGCTGCAGCAGCTCCCTGAACACCTCCAGCACGTTCTCGTTGTCCTTGGCCGAGGTCTCCACGAAGCGGCTGTTCCAGTCCAGCTCCACCAGCGACAGCGCGTCCTCCACCGGCACCCGCCGCTCGCCGCCGCTCTCCGCCTTGTTGCCCACCACCACGATGGGAGGGAACTTGTCCTCCTTCACCTCCAGGATCTCCTCCCGCAGGCTCTTGACGCTCTCGAAGGACTCGGCGTCATCCACGGCGTAGACCAGGGCGAAGGCGTCGCTGTTCTGGATGGAGAGCTTCCTCATGGCCGGGAAGGAGTAGCTGCCGCTGGTGTCCAGGATCTCCACCTTCACCGTGGCCCCACACACCTCGTACTCCTTGCTGTGCAGCTCCTCCACCGTGCGCCGGTGCTTGGGCTCGAAGGTGTCCATGAGGAAGCGGCGGATGAGCGATGTCTTGCCCACGCCGGCAGCTCCCAGGAAAACCAAGCGGACGTGGTTCTTCTCCTTCGCCACCAGGGACATGGCTGGCACGGAGGGGACGGGATGCTCTGCGGCCGGTGCTCACCCCACAGTTGTCCCTGGGTGGCTGCAGCCCCGCACGGTGTGTCCGTCTGTCCGTCCTCCCCGCCCTGACTCGGGGGAATGTTGGTGCCGCCGCTCCGCAAACTTCTCCCGCTTTGCCGAGGACTCTACAACAACGCCGGGTCCGGCGGATTTTTTTATCGCGGTTCCCCTCTGCCATGTGGCACCGAGCCGGCCAATCTCCGCTGCTGTGGGTGCCGGGGGAGGGAGGAGAGCGGGGCGCTCCGGGCCAATCGGCGGAGCTCAGTCCCGGCCGGCCGCTCCATCCCCGGGAGCCCGCAGAGCCCCGGGGGCCGCTCCGTGCCCATCCCCAGCCGTGGCGAGGCTCTGCCCGGGGGCTGGACACGACACCCGGGGCGTCCCCAGGGCTGGGGACTCGTCTGCACACGGGGCTGCTGAGAACCCCCCCCAGTCTCCAGTGAAGCGCTGAAATATTCGGCTGGAGGGTGAAAATAAGCTCTCCCGTCTGTCAGAAGCTCCTCGTTCCGCTGTCAGTTAGCCGGTGGTTTTTGTGAAATGTTTAACCAGAGGGAGAAGTGAAATCTCCGGGAGCAGATGCTGGGAGCCGTGGGGAAGATCGGCCCTGACCCGGGAGTGGGGTCAGAGGTGCTGCCCCATCCAGGTATTCACCATTCACCTTCCATCCCGTGCTGGAGCTGACCCAGAAACTGATTTATGCCAAGTGCAAACACAAAGGGAACTTGCACAGAAGTTCAAATAAGTTTCTACCCTAAATTTGTGGGTGTGGGGGGGTTTTTTGAGCTTTAATGCAGGTTTTCTCTCCACAGCCAAGTACCAGCTCCAGCATTTAGTTCTGGATGAATTTTTTCTGTTGATTCCAAACCCCTTTTCACTGGAATTATTCCTGCCTTTTAATTCTCCAGTTATTGTTACATTTTAGCCACGTTAGGAGTTTTCCCAGCTAATTTTATCATCAGGAGAGTCAAGAGATGATATGAGGAGGAGCAGAGTCCTGCCCTGGGAGAAGGGAAAGGTTGGATCCCCAGCAGGGCTGATGGTGGGATTGGTGTCCCCACGGCATCACCTGGTGATGCACCTGCCCTCACCAGCGTGAAGCTCTTTCTGGGGACACTTCCTGAACCACAGGGAGATCCCAAACGTCAAGGACTGAGCTGTGGGAGCTGGAAGGAACTGAGGATGCAGAAGATTTGATGTCAGGCTAAAAGCCAGGAGAAGGGCTGGGTGAGCAGAGGGTGCACGAAGGAAGCAGTGATGGGGGTTTGGTGTGATCAGCACCAGTGGAAATGAGGAACTGAGGAGAGCGAGGCAGCAGGGCAGGAGAAGTAATCTCAAGCCAGCCTTTGGAAGCTGTTTAAAGCCAAACAGCTTTTTTTTAGTAGGAAAGAATGATTAATACCTCTTTGTGTTTGGTTTTCAAGAGAGATGAAAAGGGTTTCCCACAGTCCCTCCCAGCTGCTACAGCAAAACTCTGCAGGCTCTCAGGATGTGCTGGGGGGGCTGTGGTGCCCTTGCTGCTGCTCATTATCCCAGAATTTCATTCCAAAGGGCCTCAAAACATGGATCTGTTCAATCTCACAACACCCAGAGTCTCTCTCACAGGTGCAGAAATGATGCCCAGGGTGAAGGAGGAAGCCATGGCAGGAGGGAATGGGAACCCAGGCTCCAAGCACCCCACCCTGGCTCTAAACCATCCCCTTTATTGCTGGCACCCAGGGAGGGCACAATGCCATCCCTGGAGGGCTTCCAAAGCTGGGCTTGGGAAGGGGACCCAGTGCTGTGGGAGCCAGGGTCATGACTGCTGTCCTTGGTCTGGGTCATTTCTGCAGAGGTGGAAGTGTCCTGCCAGGTGTGGGCAGGGGGAAGGGCCAGCCTGGGCTCTGAGACAAAGGGCTGTGGCACTGTGGGCACACAGAGTCACACAGAGTCACACCCAGTCACACAGAGCAGGGCTCTGCATCCCCAATGATTTCTCACATCACTTGTCTCCCCTCGGTTCTCACATCTGTGCTGCTATGGTTACCGAGAGCCTGAGAGGTTTTAAATCTCCCTCAGAGCAATGGAGGATTTCAGGGTAATCTTGTTAGGAGATGAGCAATGAATATTTCCAAAGGCCTTTTGCATGGAGAGCTCGTTCCCTATGAGCTTATGGCCCCTGACAGCAGGGAAAGCAAAGCACGGGGGACTGAGCAGGGAAGGGAAGAGACAGGGAAGAGTGAACACAGTCACTTGTTTTCCTCTGCAGCCCTTTGTGTTCAGACTAATGTCCCTAAATTCCCTAAATTTTCAAGGCTGGTGAGCTTGGGTCAGTATTATCCAAAAAAATATAAATTTTTCAGTCTGTGTTTCCCCAGGGAAAGACTCCCAGGGACTTTATGGGCACTCAAGATGGGGATAGTGATGGATGAGCCCTACAGAAAAGCTCTGTACCCTGCCCAAGTGGGGCTGAGAAGGCTCGTGGGAGTGACCAGGATCCATCCCCTACGGGATTTTGTAATCCAGGTGGAGTTTGGATCCTGCAGCCAGGGCACATGCTGCTCCCACAGGAACTGGAGCATGGCAGTGGCAAAATCTCTGCCAGTGCTGAGCCAGAGCGTGCCCTGGGCTGTCCCCACAGGAGAGGGGACCGTGACGCCCCAGGACAGAGGGAGCGAGGGAGGGAGGGAGCAGGGAGGGAAAGGAGCCTGGAGCAGGGCAGGGAGGATGAAGGGATGACAGCAGCGTTGGGCAGGAGCTGGGATGGAGCAGGAGTGGGATGTGGGGTGGGTTTGGGGTAGGTGGAGTCACACCCCCGGCTCTGGATGGTGGTGCTTGGAGATGTTTGTGGTCATCCTCACCCCAAATCCAGCCCTCTGCAGGCTCCACAGCCATGGGGCACCCCATGGGAGGTGAGAGGTGGTCCCCAGGGTCCCAGTCAGTGTCAGGGCTCAGGCAGAGGCTGGGATGCTGGATGGTCCCAGCCTGAGAACAGCCCCCATGGGCTGGGCAGCCTTTGGGTCAGAACAGGGCAGATTGGGTCAGAACACTGGAAAATGGTGTGTGAGCTGCTGCTTCCCACCGTGTGCTGCTGGGGACAGCTGCTGCAGGGACCAGGACCCCTGATCCCAGGAAAAGCCAGCAGCACCCAGTACAGGAGAAACCAGGATCTGCTCCCCTCACAGGGTGTTTGCCACTGGGAATGTGGAACAATGTGGTGCCTCTCCTGTCCCTGAACCAGCCCACAGAGCTCCACTGCTGCAGGGGTGTGAGTGAAGCTCTCCCAAAAACCATCCTGATGTCCCGACAAGCTTTGTGACATCTTTTACAAGCATTGATTTTTGGTTTGCTTTTAAGCTTATGTCTGGTGCCTGAAAGTGACTGAGGGGAAAGGCAGAAGAGCACAGCCCCCCTTCCCACTGGCCAAGTGCTCCCCAGCCCTGCTGCCGCTCCCAGATGGGAGAAAGACGATTTGCACCTTGAGGACCAGCCCGTGCTGTGCCTGGATGTGCTCTGGGGAGCTCCTGGCTCCGGGCTCATGTCAGGATGCTGTCAGGGCTCGGAGGGAATGGTGGCTCCGATGTTCTCAGCGCCGGAGCTGCTGGGGCTGGGCACGGCTCCAGCCCTGGACACGGTGCCCCAGATCAGCACACGGGGTGACACAAAGGGTGACAGCAGCCCTGGGCACATCGCTCCAGGCACTGAAGCATCCCTGTGGAGGTGGTGATGAGCAGGCTGCAGCATTCCCAGGAGCCTGAGCCAGCTTCTGGAAGCTTCTGCAGCACTGCCATGGGCACCCCCAGCCGGACACGGGCAGTGAGCACGGTCTGCCTGGGCGATCCCACCCCACACCACCCTGCCCCGATAAATTCACGGTGGGTGTGAGGACGGCCGCGTTTCCAGCTGGGTTTCCCGGTGTCCCGGCTGAGAAGGAGATGGGCAGGAATGAGGAGCCCCCTGTGCACTGCCCGCTGTGCCCCGGCTGCTGCCCCTCAGCCTGCTGGAGCTGGACCATCGCTCCTGGGACGAGCCCTGGGTGGGGGGACAGGTGACATCAGGGGAGGGAGGAGAAGCTGTGGGCAGAGCCAGCCTGGGCTGTGTGAGACAGGGAAAGACGGGGTCAGCGAGGCAGGTCCTCCCCTGCACCCGAGAGGGTTAAACCTGCCTCTCCGGAGATTAAATCCAAATGGCCTTTGATTTAGCGACAGGTGAGAGGCGAAACCCGAACCCTATAGCTCCCTCCTCCCCTCCGGGATGCATAGATGGATCAGCCATACGTACTGCTCCCGTCTGGAACAGCCTGGCCCCGCACGGATCCTGTTCCCGGCCCGCTGGAGCCGCCCCGGGGCAGCTGCGGCTCCGAGGGGGAGAGCCCTGCCTGGGGGTCCCGGGGGTGCTGGCCCTGGAGGGGTGACCCCAGCCGGGGGCAGAGCTGGGTGAGGTTTGCCCGCAGCCCCAGAGCGCTGTCAGCGGGGAGAGAGGAGACTGGGGTTTGGGGTTTGGGGTTTGGGGTTCTCCAGTGCCACTGAAGGGGGTGGGAGGAGGTCCCTGCTGGCATCACTCATCCCTTCAGGGGAGCTGAACCCTCCGGGCACATCCTGCTGATGCTGCTCACAGCCAGGCTCACGGAAACCTGCCCCCAGCTCAGCCCAGGCATGGTGCTCTCCCCCTCATCCCTCCTCCAAATAAGCCCTTCCATGGCAAAGGGATCATCTGGGGTTTGAAACCCTTCTGTGAGCCCAGGCCCGTTTCCTGTCCAGCCCCTGTTCCCACGGACAGCCTGTACTGAAGCACCTCGGGAACAAAATCCAGTCTCCCCGTAAACAAATACCTCGCCAGGGACTAAAGGGATTTAGTGTAGCTGTTCTCAGGCTCAGAGGAGTTCCTATAACATCTCTTATCTTGCTCTGGCTGGATTATTGGCTGCAGCAAAGAGCTCGCCTCTCGTGGGGCCACCAGCACGGCTTTTCCTTGGGTGACAGGAGGTGACACAGCAGAGCTCTCAGGTCACCAGGAGATGAAATGTGTGATGCCGAGGTCTCCCACAGCCCTGAGGTGCCGAGGGGGAGCAGGGCCCCAGAGCACCCATTCTGCAGCAGGCTGCACTGGTGCCAGAGCCTGGCTTTGCCCACTGCAGTGGGGTCGAGGAGAGAAGCCCAGACCTGACAGGTGCCTTAACCTCTCTAGACAAGGGTTAATATTAATGCTGATCTGCTCAGAAGGCCAGGAAAGCCAGTAAAGACTGATGGGGTGTTATCAGCTACAAGGACAGCCAGTTTTAGCTGATTTTCTGCACGCTGCTCTGAGCCAGACTGAGCCTCCTCCACATGGGATTGAGCCCTGAGACTCCTCCAGGAGGGACTGAGCCCTGAACCTCCCCCTCATGGGGCTGAGCCTCCTCCTCCTCCTCGCCAAGGCAGTGGTGCCTCTCCAGTCACCCTTGGCCTCTGAGATGAAATCACTGCAGGCAGGGACAGGAGGCTCTGGGCTGTCTGGCTGATGTTACTGTGGGCATGAAAACCCCAAATCAAGACTTTGCTGTCCTGGCTTCAGGGTATGAGTGGAGAGAGGGGAGGGAGGGGAGCCAGGAGCAGCCAGGGGAACAGGGATGCTGATGGATCAGTGAGGCTGAGTGTGAAAGAGGCATGGGAAGAAATGTTATAAAGTGTAATAGCATCCACCAGGGCAGGGCTGGACGAGTCACACAAATCCTTAAAGTGAGGGATTTCCAGGAGAGAAAATGGTAAATTAGGTAAGAACATCCCTGACATACACCATGGGGTGCAAGAAACTTAAATGTGAAGAGAGGAGAGCAGCTACTCCAAAGCTCAGAGAAATCCTGGCACCCTCGAGGGATGGCTGGGGGGACTGGGGGTGCCAGGAATGGGTATGATGAGGGGGTCTGGTGTTGGCAGGAGTTGCCCAACAGCCCAAATTTGTGAGACAGGAGCACAGAATAGGTTCTTCACCCATCCAAGGTGCTCCTGCAGCCCGGACTGAGCCAGGTTCCCTCTCTGCCAGGCTGTCCCCCAGGCTGTCAGGGACACTGCAGCCACCAGCTCAGCTCCCAGCAGCCGGGCTGTGCTCCTGCCTGGGGCAGTGCTGCCAGCCAAGCCTCCTCCTGCTGGGAGCACTGCTCCACGCCATGCACAGCCAGGCAGACATGATGCTCTCACCCTGAAAACAAACTGCTGCATTTTTTTCCCCTTTCCAGAGTGTATGGAAATGTCATTTTGTAAACATCCCCCAGTGCTCTGCCTGCCCAGGGCTGCCTGTCACTGCCCACTGGGGCCCTTCCTCACTCACTGCGTGGCCTTGACTCCCTGGGCTTTCATGCCACAGTTCCCAAGTCTTTCCCCAGTGACTTATTGTCCTTAAATAACCAAATAAACTTCACATGATGGGGCAGAAGTGACCTCGGTGCTGTCCTCTATCTGAGCTGATTATTGCCATAGACACATTTATGGTCAAACTGCTCCTCCCTTTTCAGCACAGGAGCAAAGGACAGATCTAGCCAAAAGCAAGGTTAAAATAAAATGAGGTCTGCATTTGTTTTACAGGGGAGTTTGATGCTCCCTGTCAATGTTCCAGGCCCCACAGTGTGGGCTGCATGACCTGTGAGCCGGGGAACGAGGTGGCAGCTCCTTGACTGAGCCTTCAGCTGTGGAGTCTCAGCATTTTGGTCTGGCTGCCCCCAAAACCTCTCATCTTTTGGGTTCAGAGGAGGGAACCTCTGTCCACCCCCAGTCCCTGCCAGCCCCTCTCTGGAGCCACTGTCACCCTAAGAGCTCCTGACAGCCGCGCTCGGGCAGCGCCGTCGCGGCTCCGCAGCCGCTGCCGGGGGCTCCGGCGCAGCCGCCGCCTGTCAGGACATCTCATGTTTGTGACATATTTCCTGTCGGGGAGGATCAGCAGCAGCCAGGCCTGGCCATGCCCAGGGGCACCACCCTGCTGAGCCCCTGCACTGGCTCCAAGCTGCCTCCTGACTCCTGGCGTCCACACAGCTCTCGAGCCTTTGGCTTCTCCAGGTTCTTGCTTGGGAGGAATCAAAGTGGTGTTGGAGAGCCAGACACAGCACCTTGCCCTGGCTGCCTGTGGTTGGGGTCTGCTGTGGTGGGGCTCTCCCTGCCCTGAAGGATGAGCTGTGCCATGTCCCAGGTTGGCAGGACACTGCAGTCACCTGTAAACCTGCTCCAGTCCCCTCCTGTGGCTGGTAACTGAGCCTCTGTGAGCAGAGACACTGGGGACTGTCCCCAGCAGGACAGGCTGCCAGCTGAGCCAGGAGTGACCACAGAATCACAGAACCATGGGGTCATGGCTGGGTGGGTTGGAACCTTACAGATCATGTCATTCCAACTTCCCACCATGGCCACCCACGAGATCAGGTTGTGCAGGTGATGTTCTGGGATGAAAAGATGAAGAACACAAAGTCACACCTGCAGGACGGGGTTGGAGGGCAGGGGACATTGCCAGCATGGGGACACTGCAGGAAATGGGGCTCAGTGTCCCCTGCCTGCTGGGCTGGAGGGAATGGCTGTGAGCTGTGGTGGCTTCAGAGCTGTTCCCAAGTGCCTGGGCACAGCTCTGTGGCTCTTCCCTGGCTCTGAAGTTGGGAATGGTGTGCATTTCCACCAGCCTTCATCAACACCCATCAGCCTTGCCCTGCTTTGTGCTCAAATTTGGGTCTCATTTCTGTCCAGGCCAGCTTGCCCCAAGTGACACCACAAGGGCAGGGGATGCTGCTCTAACCCTGGGACCTGGATACCTCTTCCCTTCTCCCAGGCAGGGCTGTGGGTCAGCCAGGCCCTCCCAGTCCCCCTGCCTGCATTTTCCTGGTGCAGTGACTCGTGTGGGTGCTCCTGTCCCTCCCTGCAGTGCTGGGAACAATGGGCTGTATTTACCCAGCGCTGATGGATGTGGCTCCTTGTGCTGGCACTGGCCAAGTTCCTTCTGCTCTCACAGCAGGGATGTGGGAAGGGAAAAGTCCCAGCCTTCAGTCCACAGCCCCATCCCTCTGGCTGAGTGCTGCAGGCTGGGCAGGGAGCTGCTAAAATCCTCTGCAGGAGCAAGGGCAAACCTCTGCAAGGGCAGAGAGCTGAGGTTGTTTTCACAAGGTAAACTGAGGCAAGGAGTCCTGCTGTGTCCCCCCTTCCTGGAGCAGCTTCTCTGAAGGTAAAAATAAAAGTTCAAAGCTGCAAAATGCCAACTGTTCTCTGGGCTGCAGTGGAGAGATGTCCCCAGGAGCTGGACCCCACTGCCCCTCAATCCCCCTCAATCCCCCAGTGCCTTGGCCTGCTGTGGGGAGCAGGGGGGACCTCTGGACCAGCTCTGTACTCATCCCCTGCTCCACACTCAGCACTGGCACCTCTGGGGAATCTGCTGCAGCCTGGGGAGCACCAGAGAGACAAATTCCAGGAGTAACCTCTGAGTAACCTGGTCTGTGGAAGGTCCTTGCCCTTGGCAGAAGGCTGGATCTAGGTGAACTTTGAATTCCTCCCCACCCAAACCAGTCTGTGGTTCCAGAAACAGGGGCTGTGCTGGGGGCTTCAGGGGCAGGCTCACACTGGTGAAGCACTGTCTTGCTATGGACAGGGAGAAAGAACCCCATGAGTGCAATAAATACAGACACAACAGGCAAAAACCCCCAGGATTTAATTTCCCAGAGCCAACTCTGTCATTCCAGCCTGCCCATCGCACGGAGAGGAGCAACCCAGTTCCTCCCAGAATCATCCTGTTTGCCAGGGCAATGTCCTGCGAGCCACTGGAGCCCGGGAGGAGGGCAGGGAACATCCCGGGATCTGGAGGGGATCAGGGAACATCCCGGGATCTGGAGGGGATCAGGGAACATCCCGGGATGTGGAGATGAGCAGGGAATATCCCGGGATGTGGAGGGGATCAGGGAACATCCCGGGATCTGGAGGGGATCAGGGAACATCCCGGGATCTGGAGGGGATCAGGGAATATCCCGGGATGTGGAGGGGATCAGGGAACATCCCGGGATGTGGAGGGCAGGGCGGGATCCCGGGATGAGGAGGGCAGGTCCCGGGATGAGGAGGGAATCAGGGAACATCCCGGGATGAGGAGGGCAGGGCGGGATCCCGGGATGAGGAGGGCAGGGCAGGATCCCGGGATGAGGAGAGAATCAGGGAACATCCCGGGATGAGGAGGGCAGGGCAGGGCAGGATCCCGGGATGAGGAGGGCAGGGCAGGGCAGGATCCCGGGATGAGGAGGGCAGGGCAGCATCCCGGGATGAGGAGGGAATCAGGGAACATCCCGGGATGAGGAGGGCNAGGATCCCGGGATGAGGAGGGAATCAGGGAACATCCCGGGATGAGGAGGGCAGGGCAGCATCCCGGGATGAGGAGGGAATCAGGGAACATCCCGGGATGAGGAGGGCAGGGCAGGATCCCGGGATGAGGAGGGAATCAGGGAACATCCCGGGATGAGGAGGGCAGGGCAGCATCCCGGGATGAGGAGAGAATCAGGGAACATCCCGGGATGAGGAGGGCAGGGCAGGATCCCGCCGCACTTGCCGGCTCTGATGCCGAGCTGTGACAGCCCCAGGCTCGCGTTTGGACTCGGGAGCGTGTCCCAGTGACCGAGGCTGTGTCAGGAGAGCTCACAGCCGGTCCCCACGGCCACGGCCACCTCCACGGGCAGAGTCACGGTGAGCGGCTCAGCCCAGCCCGGCTCACGCTTGTGTTAGAGGAGAACCATCCAGGCTGAGCCGTTCCTTAAGGATGCTGCTGTTTGTCACTCTGTCACATCCGTGCGGCGCCGAGGCAGCGCCGTGAAGCATAAATGACACGTTCTGGCAGCTGACATCTCCAGGAAGGGTTTAGCATGGAGACAAACCGAGCCTACGGTGAGCTCATGCTCCGGAGCTGCCACCCCCCGGTGCCCAGGACGCTCCTGATGCCCGAACAGCAGCAAACAGAGGATTTATCCCTGCCCCGTGTGACAGCGCCAGCGGTGCGGGGTGACCTGGCACGGCCAGATGTGTTCTGCAATCCTCTGGCTCATAAACTGACACAGAATGTGCCCCAGTGCCGGGCAGGGGGGCAATGCTGAGTCTCAGACCCTCAGGGCTGGGATGGAGGGGTTTTGGGGCTGTGCTGTCCTGTGAGTGAGGGGTCTGCACACACGTGGGGGTGTTTGTGCACAGGGTTTGCAGAACAAAACCGTGATGGCAAAGCCAGAGCTGAGCAAAGGCGAGGCAAAGGCACCCTGCGAGGTCGGGCTGCAGTGAGCTCCAGCCACTTCTTACTCTGCCTGCTCCCTTCTTAAAGCCACCCCCTCAGTTCTCCCCCTATAAATGTATTTATACATACACGGGGCAGACACAGGAACTCTGCAAAGCTCATGTCTGAGGCCAGCCGTGTGTCTGCTGGGCTCCCAGCACAGGGAAGGCAGCCGGGGCAGGGCTGGGGAGGGATGCTCTGCTCAGGGATGGATGCAGGTTCCAAGGCATTGCATGAGCCCCTGGGAACCTGCACTTTAGAATGCATTAAGTCCTTGCAAAATTCCCTATAAAGCAGAGCAGGAAAAGCACTCTCATTGTCAAGGGGTTAAATTTACCCCAATCAGTCCTGCTTCAGCCTCCAGAGTCCTTCAGCCCTCAGCTCCAAGCTGAAAACACTTTATTTTGGAAGCAATTCCCATGGAGCTGCAGACCACAGACAGCTGAAATGTGTGACTTTGCCCTCCCTGAACCAGGAGACCAAAGCTTGTGGGATGAAGGCAGAGCTTTTCCCCTTGCTCTGCTGGGTTTGGGCTCTGCAGGGCCTTGCCAGCAGTTTTCCCTCAGGGATCCCAGGGATCCCAGAGCTAGCAGCACCCTCGGGCTGCCATGGGAGCTCTCTGGGGCACAGAGCCTGACTCAGAGCCCCGAGGCTCTGCCTGCTCCATCCCCATCCAGCCCTGCCTACCCCGGGATGCTCACACTCCCCTGGCCCTCCTGGGGGAGCCTGGTTTGTGTGTGCCAGATGTCACCCCAGATCCCCACAGCTTCCTCCCCAGTGTGTTCCTTGGGCTGGTTTCTCATCCAGGCAGCTCCTCCTGGGGGTGGTTCAGTGCTGCTGTTGGGGCTGGAGGAGGGGGATGCTGTCTCCTGACCACTCTCCACAGCCCTGGGCTGGCTGCAGGCACTGCCAGCTCCCCAGCCTGACACAAACTCCAGCAGCTTTCCAAGAACCTGCTGCTGTGTCTCATTCCCACAGTCCCTCGCTAATTAACCCCTCGTTACCCAGCAGCTGCACACCAGGTCCTGTGCCAGGCTCTGTGCAGGTCCCAGAGTCCATCCCTGGCCCCCAGGGCCCAGCTCTGCTCCCCCAGCACCATTCCCAGGGATGCTATTCCAGACCCACAGCTCTATCTCACATCCATGGGTGCCTTTCTGCCCCCAGCCTCAGAGGTGAAGCAAAACAAACCTGGAACAGCATCACAGCCCTTGAGCCTGAGCAGTTTGGTTCTGTTTTAGGAGACAAAGCCCCAGCTCTGCTGATGCTCACACTCAGGAATGCCCTGGGATCTGTCCCCACCTCTCCCCAGCATCACTGGGGGAATGGCACAGGGCTCAGTGGGGTTTGGGACATCTGCTTGCACAGATTGCTGTCCCTGCTCCGTGTCCCCAGGGGAAGGGCACACAGTGGCTGCCAGTCCTGCAGGACAGTCACCACGGTGCCAGGAGGGGTGGCTGGGCCCGTCTGGGGTGTCTGCCCTCACACCCTGCTGGTCCCAGGGTGGATGGGTCTGGTGGTGCCTGCCACAGCCACAGGGCCACCACTGGGCTCGGGGTGCTCCAGCCCCAGCCTCCTGCTGAGTCCAGGGCAGCAGCTCCAGCCTTACCAAGATCCTGCCTCATTCCAGTGGGCAAAGCTGCTGCTTGGATCTGGAGAGGTCTCCTTGCCCCAGTGAAGGGATTTTCCCATTCCTCCCCCTTCTCAGCCCTTTGCAGCTCCCCTCAGCAGCATCCAGAGCCCAGCAGAGCGGGACAGGCAGGTGGAGAGCAGGCTCCCTCCTCCTGAGGCACAGCACAGCATCAAACATCTCCAGAGAGAATTGCTCAGGCAGCTGCACCCCGTGGATGCTGCTGGTTCTGCGGGGCCCCAGGAGCTGCAGCTCTGCTGGGATGAGCAGGGGAGGGTTCTGGGTGGACTGGAGGGGCCCCGTGACCTTGCCCTGGGTGATGTCCCTGGCAGTGCTGGGCAGAGCCAGCCCTCCTCGAGGGGAGCTCACATGATCCCTCCCTGCTTCCTCTGTTCTTAAGTTCTAGTGAAGGATGAATAAACAGCCGGGAGCGTGGGTGCCCAGGGCAGCAGTGTCATTGTGCCAGCGTGTCCTGGCTGCTCTGGGGGGATGCAGGCAGGGCTGCAGAGGGGCTGCTGGGATGGGGGATGGAGAAATGGGCTCTCCCTTGCTCAGGAAATCAGGGTTTTTAGGGAAAAATGTGTGGTGGGCAACCCCCATCTGCAGCTGGCTCCTCTGTGGGGTCAGAGCTGCCCTGGGAGCACAGAGTGACTCATGTCCAGCAAGAAAAATCTTCAGGCTGCTTTGCTTGGGTCAGCTCTGGGTGTCGATGGGTGCTGGGGTCCTGCAGAGCCCCCCACCCCCAGGTGTGGCAGTTCTGTGGGGGCTGAGCCCAGGGTGGACACATTGGGCTGATGCCAGTGGCCAAGAGACATCCCTGTCCTGGGAGCCTCATCCTGGCGAGTTCCTGGGCAGCCTCAGCCCTGGGGACAGCGAGATTTGGAGCCAGACAGGGGCTGCACACCCAGCTGGGGTGTGGTGAGCCTGGCAATACCCCACTGGTACAAGCTCTGGTGGGAGAAGGTCTCTGGGAGCTGTTATGGAACATCTGTGAGTGCCTGGTGAGGGATTTCAGGGCAATCCCTGGAGCAGGCACAGCCCTGAATTCCCAGCAGCCCTGTCCTGCACTCGGGGGCAGAGGGGCTCTGCAGGATGTGGCTGGAGCAGCTGGAGCTGTGTGGCCTCTCCAGGCTGGAGGGAACAGGAGAAAGGAGGGATGCACTGCCCTGCCCATCGCTCCCAGGGCTGGGAAAGCTGCTGGGGCCTGGCAGTGACAGTGCCAGCCACAGGGACAAGAGCAGGTCCTGCCCTCCCTGCTCTGCCACACACGTTTTGGACCTGAGGGTCCTCCCGCCCCTTTGCTGCTGTGTCAGCACCTCCAAGAAGAGGCAGCATGTTACAGCAATAAATATTATAATAAATTACTATGCAAAGGCAAAAATGCTTGAGATAAATTTTGTTTTGCTAAACAAAGGCTTCAAAAAAGAGCTTCAAGGCTCTTTTTTTGGGAGAGCTTGCATTTCCAGTTTCCATCTTTTTCACTGGCCTATTCCTCTTCTCATCTCCCTGTCCCTGGTGAAATCCTGCTCACAATTAAAATTCAATGTTTGGATACAGCCCATTGCAGCTCATGGGACAATCCATTCTGGAGCCAAGAAATAAGCAGGATATTTTTTCACTTCTACAGCATTTCTCCCAGCAGATCCTCAAGGGTTTCTCCAGTGCTGATTAAGTTTCTCAGGACTCTTGGGAGATGGTTGCTGTTCAGGAAGGTTCTCAGCAGGGGAAGGGCAGACCCAGAGCCAGGACGGTGCCTGGAGCATCCTCGCAGGTGTGCAGGGCTGGGGTGTCCCAGCACAGCCACCCCGTGGGGCTTGAGTGGTGGCTGCTCCAGGAGCTCTGTGCTGCCCTGCTGGGGGGACAGGGGGACACACGGGGTCCCTGACCTGTGCTGTCCTGCTGAGGGGACAGAGGGACACACGGGGGTCCCTGACCTGTTTGTGGCTCCCAGTATTGACCAGTGCTCCAGCCCCAGCTGCACACCCAGCCCCTGGCACAAGGGACAGTGTGACAGGGACAGTGTGAGTGGGGACAGTGTGACAGGGACAGTGTGACAGGGACAGTGTGAGTGGGGACAGTGTGACAGGGACAGTGTGACAGGGACAATGTGACAATGTAATAAGAACAGTGTAACAGGGACAGTGTCCCCGGTGGCGGCAGGGACAGTGGGGACAGTGTAACAGGGACAGTGTGACAGGGACAATTATAACAATGTAATAAGGACAGTGTAACAGGCACAGTGTCCCCGGTGGCAGCAGGGACAGTGGGGACAGTGAGTGGGGACAGTGAGTGGGGACAGTGTGACAGGGACAATATAACAATGTAACAAGGACAGTGAGTGGGGACAGTGTCCCCGGTGGCAGCAGGGACAATGTGCGGGCTGCTGGCACCATCTAGTGGGGTTTGTGCTGGGACCGGCCGTGCCGCTGCCCCCGTGTCCCTGCCCTGTCCCCGGGGCACCAGCACAGCCCCGGATCCCCCCGGGGGTCTCCCCCACCCTTTATCCTCAATCCTACACGCCGGGCTTGGGAGGGTGGGTTTGTGCCCCGCGGTACCCGAGGTGACAGAAGGTGGCTTTGGGGACACAGGGGCTGCCTGCAGAGCTGGGACTGCCCTGGACCGGCTCAGCATCACCCTGGCCTCACCCTGCTCACACCCCCATGGGGGTCTGAGGGGTCAGCGGGGGACACTGGGCTGTGGGCCTCGGCCAGGGGACCACAGGGGACCAAGGCTGATGGCACAAAGTGGAGGAGTTCAGCAGTGGTTGCAGAGAGGGGAATAAAACAAGTTGCAAAATCCCAACCTTTTCTTTCTCGTCATCCAAACTCTTACACCAGCATGAGTTAGCAAAATAAAACAAGTGCCTTCCTACACTTCCAAGAAAACCCAGGAGACTGAAATTTTTTTATTTTTTTATTTTTTTTAGAGCCTGAATAATAGAGCTGGCTGCTGATGGCCTTGGAAAGCCAGCCAAACCTCACTTTTCCACCTGAGGATTTGTCTCTCCTGGCAGCATTCAGCAGCCCCTGCCCTGGGAAGAGGCTGATGCTGTGCTGGCCTCACACCTTTCCCTGGAGCTGGGGATGTGGGATGGGGACCTTCCCCTGGAGCTGGGGATGTGGGATGGGGACCTTTCCCTGGAGATGGGGATGTGGGATGGACACCTTTCCCTGGAGCTGGGGATGTGGGATGGGGACCTTTCCCTGGAGATGGGGATGTGGGATGGACACCTTCCCCTGGAGCTGGGGATGTGGGATGGACACCTTTCCCCGGAGCTGGGGGAGGCTGGGGATGCAGGATGGGCCCGGCACGGAGGGCAGAGCCCTGTGAGACCCTGTGTCCTGCACTGCCCGGGCACTCCCAGTCACACAGCTCTGATTTCCATCACCATTTGAACTCAGTTCTGACACCGAGCACGGAATGAGCTCACCCTGTGAAGGGATGGAGGAGCAAACAGCCCTGGATGCTCCTGCAGGGACTGGGGGCTGCTGTTTGGGCAGGGCCAGCGAGCCAGGGCCAGCTCCTGCTCCAGCAGGAGAGACTGGGGAATGGCAGCTCAGGATCCTCCACTGGGAATTTAATCTCTGGCTCACTGGCAAGCCAAGGTTGCAGATGGAGACACCTGAAGAACAGGGAGCCCTCAGCTTTGTGGGGAGGGAGGGGAGATGCTGGTGGGGTAAAAAAAAAAAAAAACCAGGTGAAATTTCTTCCAGGAATTTTGCTTTGTCTCATAAAAATCCACATTAAAAAAAGCCAAAACCAAACCCAAGCCACACACATCAACCAGACTGACACCTCTCCCAGAGGAGCTGTTTGATGCAGCCCTGGCCTGCACTGTTACCACCTGCCCAGCTCAAGGCTGAGGCTCAGGATTGTTTATTTAATTGCCATTTCAGAGAGGGGCACTGGCCACAAAGGCAGCTCCCTCACATCTTCAGGCACCACAGGACCAGCTGACCAAAGCCACCTCCTTGCACAACACCTTCTCAAGGACTGCTGCAAGGTCCTGAACAGCAGAGAGCTGGACCATTATTATGTGCTGGCACAGAAATATTGACCACATGTTAAAGCTTGAAGTAGGTCAGGCAGCCATCTGCTCTTGCTGACAGACCTCCATGACCACAGTTAAAGATTCTCATTTAGAGAAACTTCACAGCTTGCATCAGATTTGAAAGAGCAACCATAAACGTGCTGTAGCCTCTGCTCCAGCTCCAGGAATTAGAAAACCCACAGTTTGACGTTTATTGGCTCCTGTTTTAAAAATAGCTGAAGCTTAGTCTACTTCTACTAATTAAAAACCATCATTTTCTGAGTGTGACTGTCTCGGCCTCCTGCTCGAGGTGTCAGGAGTGGGGGCAGCCAAGGAGCCCCTCCCTCACCCAGCACTGGCAGACCTGAATCCAGCACATAAAATAACCTGGAAGCTTTGCAAAAAATGAATTAAATAAAGAGACTGACCCCCTTTTTTTTTTTTTTCCAAACAGTTCACATTTATTGATAACAATAAAAAAATCTTTTAAAGACTATCTGTATTTTATTACCAAGAATGAGGTATTATGTATACAAAACATTTACAGAATTTGATATGCAGTTCATGAGGAGGGACAGGGAAGTGAAGGACACTGATAATAGGAAAGGTGCCAACAGAAGAGTTGCTGGCTGAGAGAAGGAAGAGCAGTATCACACAAAGAAAGACCAAGGTATGGGAAATTAATTAGTTAGACTGCAGTGATCAAGTCATATTGCCACAGCACTTGGCTTACAGGAAGATTAACTATTGTTTGCCTGGAATTTTATCTCCCTGGTTTGTGCTGTCCTGTGCTTTGAGCTCTAAAAGATGTGTTGAGATCAACAGCAGGAAAAACCCAAAGTGCCACTTTTGAGCCAGCTCAAGTGAAAAATAAAAATACAGATCTTCAGACTTGAAAAGGGCCTGCAACTCAAAAAGGTTTAGAAAGCCAGACACCTGGACAGATGTGGAGTGTTGAATGGAGCAGATCCTTTACAGTTGTCAGCAAAATCACCATCTGAGAGAGAGAGAGAGAGAGAGAGAGAAAGGGACCATCTTCAGCCCTTACAGCCTGGTGAATGGGAAGAATTGCTGTGAGTGCCAGCAGGTGAACCTCACTGTGCTCCAGCTGCACTCCCTGTGCTGGGAATCCTGGTTCCTGGTGTCAGGAATTTGGGCAGAGCTCCTGTGAGCAGTCCCAGAGGATCAGGCTGTGCAGACACTGGGTGGGAGCTGTGTGACACCAAAGCAGTGACCTGTGCCACTCTGGCAGCCCAGAGTAACAGCCTAACCTCCAGCTCCAGAGTCCTAAAAGAGTCCCAGAAGAGATCAGTTTGGTTCAGTTTAAGGAGGCTGCTCTCTGAGCACCTCTGTTACTAAAATACCTGTCAGCTCTGCCACGTGCCACAGCCAGAACGGGGCTGCAGCAGAGCTGCTGTCAGGGGTCTGCCACCTGCCTCTCCAGGCATAAAAAAGCTTCACACTGAGTTCAGAACCAACTTTCCTCAGGCAGGGGATCCAGAATCTCGAGTGAATTTTGCTTTCCCAGTGCAACACCTCTGTAAGCTCCTCCACCACTTACCCAAGCCAGACCCTGTCCCACTTCCTAGCAGGGACTGCAGCCAACACAGAAGCTCCTTGTGCCTGCATGGACAATTTAGCTAAACCAAGGGTAAGGAAAGATCAAGAAGGATCAAACTGTGCAAATCCTGCTGCATCTCAGACCAAAATCTTCTCTGCCCCACTGCCAGGTGTGCTCTGTATATGTGTGACAGTCCAGTCTTTGGAGCCTTTTGCTGTGCATAGAGAGAGGGCTTGAGAGGGAAGAACACCTGAACAGAGTTCAGCAAGGGTCCAACTTGGGCCTGGCAATCAGGGACAGAATCCCAAATGGCAGATCACCTGTGGCAGTGGCAGTAGTGAAAATGGTGGAGAAAATCCTTAGAGTAACTTGTGTATCACTCAGAGGGAAGATCCCTGTGCTCCCTGCCCACATGAAGGCTGACCAGAACTGAGGTGCTCCATTTCTGCCAGGCACAGGGAAGGACAGGAGGCTCCAGGGAGGGAGAAGTGCTCAGGAAGGATGGAAGCCACACATCCTTCAGATAGATGAAGCAAGCTGAAGCTCTGCACAAATTCCTGACAAGAGAATCTCAGTAAAATCCATTTGCTTGGAATGCACTAAGGAAGAAGAGTGAAGCTCCAGCACAGAGTGGGAACAAAAGCTCAGAGCAGCTCTGGATGAGCCCAGCGTGACACAGTGAGGGAGAGCCTCTCTCTGCCTCTCTCTCCACAGTGCTCCATGCACAAATCCAAGGAAAGGACAAATTGCTTTAACCCAGCAAGACCCAGAGCTCAAATTCCCCAGAAATGTGCTCATACAAAAGGTATATTCAGTGTTGCAGCCTGGCCACAGCTCTGTGGGCATGCTTTGAAAAAAACGGACTCACAAAGTCAAGTATCCAGCAACTGCTGTTCTTTGTCTTGGACATCATTAGTGGCAATGGGAGAACAGTTTGCAGCACTGGAAGATCACAGGGGATTTCTCAGGATGGAAGGAATGTCCTGACAGGAGACTTGCAGTTGATCTCTAATGCACTACGGAGCATTTTTGGTAGGGTTTTTCTTTTTTGCTTCTTAACATCTATACAGTTTTTTTAAAAAAATCATTCTTAACTGATGCACTGGTTGTTTTTCCTTGTCAGTAAGAGCCCTTGTGTTCAGAGTTAGGATTTGTGCAAGCACACTTGCAAAAATATTTATGGCTGAGTTAGGAAAAAGGGTTAAAGTTAAGAGACAAGCTGTTGGATCTAACAAAGACCAAAACCACTAAGTGTAAAATTCAAACAGCTACTTTACTATCTATAAAAGGTTTTTTGGGGTGGGTTTTTTTTGCACAATTGCCAGTTGAATATGCTGTATTGCAGTCAGCTGCCACGGGCGAGGGTCCAGCCATCACATCCATTTGCTTTTCAGCTGTCGTGGCACTACCTGGAAATCATGGAGCTGGAATGGGACTGGCTAGAGGAGGTGGTGGCAGCACTGAGCTGGGAGAATCCACTGTGGCTTGATTCAAGGCTGGTCATAGATCCCCTGCAGAAAAAAAAAAGAAGAAAGCAGTTTAAAGCTTCAGATCACAGGAATATTTTGATTTCTGCTCTACATCTATACTGTATTTGCTCAGACACTGAATAAAAAGCAAGTAACAGTTTGGTGCAGATACTCAAAAGCTTTTCTGCCTCAGCACATAAAGTAATGAAGACACTGCACCTCCTTCAAAAAACAGATGCTGTTCAAAGAGAAGGGGATTTAAATTCAGTCAAGAAAATGGCAGAAAATTAAATTCAACAACTGGAATTTGAATTGCACTTCCTTCTACAACCTGCCAAGCCCAACTTAAAGCACAGCCAAGTGAGCAGTGATATTACCACAAGACAACTAATTAACCCCTTTCATACATTAGTCACCCTCAGTGCAACTTTTTAAGGCACTCACAATTTACTTGCATTTAAGTGAAGCTGACATTGACTCGATCATCCAAATAATCAGAAAGGTTTGACATTGGCTGCCCTTGGCCAGACTTACCTGAAATCTTCAGATCCTATCACTTCTGTATAGTACATCACTTTACATTTGTGAGAGGACACCTGCAGAGATGCCAGCACATCATCCACACGAGGCAGGTTGGTTGTAGCACAGGCAGGCATGCTGTGGAATTTCCACTGTAAAATGTAAAAGCCAGGCCACCTGGTCACATGGGAGCCCTGCAAGCAGATACAACAAAAATCAAAATTTAATTTGGTTAACAGAGATTTGTAGGTTAGACATTTCTTTTTCAAGCTTAGAAAAAGTGCCTGCATGCCCAGAATTTTTGCCCAATGCCAATATTTCAGCTCCTGAGACAAATGGCAGTGCTGGGAGACTCTCCCCACACAACACCCTTATCAAATCTGGGATGGAACACCAGCAGTTCCTCCAGCTTTTGGACAGTGTCAAGGGGTTAGGATTTAATATGCTGAAAGGACAAGTTCTGCTTTACAACAACATCCATTTTTCCATTTATTTTCATTCACAGCTGTCCTTTGAGACAGTGAAAAAAGCAGTTAAGGCTTCTGCCTCACAGTTCAAGAGGTCACTGCCCATATTTCTAGTTTAACACTTCCATCTTGGTGACTTAAGGAGCTGCTTTTTCAGAGGCTGTTTGACTCATTCCAAGGCAACAGGAACAGCAGTGGCAGTGTGTGACTGTACACATGCTGCATGTTACATCAAACTTGGAATGAAAGGACAGGTTGTAAATGGCATAAAAAAGCCTTCAGGAGCTTTGGCCATTGGGAGTTCTTACACTGCCCATTAGAGGGCAAACACACAGAAGCTCAGACTTGATTTCCAGCCTTCTCTTATTACTGAGAGCAGGCACTGTGATATTCCTCAAACAGAATATTTGCTGCAGTAAATAACTGTCAGAATTACAGCACAAAGCATGTTTAGCCACTTTCTGGATGTGCATTTTAGGTGTCTCCCCATGTTCCTTGCTGATCAGTCACTAGCAGAGTGATGCAGCTTCCCCTCCCAGGTAAATCCCATCCCTGCTCCGTGCAGCACCCAGGCTGGAGCAGCAGCTGAAATGCTGGCCAAAATGAAGCAGGCAGCCCAGCAGTGAGTCAGCACTCAGCCATCAGTGCTGTGAGCAAGAGCAATAACTCTGGGCTCCATGTGCCCCCACAGAGGCTCTGCCTCACTCACCTGCACGCTCTCCCCTTCTTTGCAGATCAGGGGAGACTCCACCATGCTGTAGTCACGCCCCAGCTGCCAGACTTTGTCTATCAACTGGACGTTGTTCCCACCAGGAGATGTAATACTGTGAGCCCCCAGAGTGTCCTTTTTGGGAGGCTGGGGGGCTCTTTTGGAATGGAAGATGTTAAAAACGATGTCGCCCTTGCACACATCAAAATCCCATGTGATCACTGACGAGGCGTCCACGATCTGGATGAGAACCTGAGACAGGAAAGACACATTAGACAACAGCTCAGTAAAGGCAAACTCCTACAGAAAAGAAAGACAAAGAACAGAGCTTTTTTGTGCTGGGCTTAGTTTCTACTATTAAGAAGGCTTTTTAATAGTTGAAAAAAGGCATTGCAGATACAAATTCCCCCCTGATGGGGTGTCTATTCTAAAACATGTCTTTCAGAAGCTTTCAAGCAGCTTCTGTGAGAATTTTGCTTGCTTTGCTTAGAAGAATACAGCTTTGAATAGAATGAAAACCAGTGATATTCTCTAAATGGCAACAAAATAACAGGAGGAACAATCACAAACTTCAGCTACTAAAGCACCACCATGCACCAGCTCCAGAAGGTGGAAACACAGGAACAAAATAAACAAGAAATAAACCATTCCCAGGCCAAGAGATGGAGTTCAGAGCAGAGGGCTGAGATGAAGATGAGAGCAAAGGGCAGCTGGAGCTGTACCTCATGGGGAGCTCCTTTGAAGACACTTGCAGACTGGTAGATTGTTTCAGTCCAAAGCTTGATGTCTTCATTTTCCAACTCTTCTGCTGTCCGGTAGAGGGACTTGGGAACCAGCCCACCCTCTGGTACTTCACACTAAAACCAAAAAAACATGAAAAATTATCTCCTGTGACTATTCTATCATGTTCTCTGCCTTCTAGCTTCAAAAACAAACATTCAGCAATACTCTGGAGAAGGGAACAGCCTTAAAGTAATTTTATAGCTTGTACATGGATACATATGTAATTCTTTTTACAATGATCTGGGTGAGGTGTTTGCAGAACTGCACAGCAGGGGAACAGATCTTGTACATACACAACAGCCAGCACCCCAGAAAGGGACTGTGCAAAGGCTGAAATTATCATTTACACCACCTTACACTGAAGAAAGATGAGAGGCACTTCAGAATCCTGAGGGAAGTGGCAATAGTGACTAAGTGTGAAAAACAGAGCTACAGAGACCTGAAAGAATGGGGGAAGCTAAATTTAAGGATGGATAGTGGGGAGATACAGAAAGTTTCCAAGCAGGTAAAAGGACATTGCAGCCAGCAAAGTTAACAATTTTGAAGTTACAGCTGCCTGACAGCTCAGTACTGGAAGTGATTACACAACCTCCCTAGGCAAACTTCTGTTTTCTAGGAAGCCTGTAGCAATGAAGCTGACAACAGGTTCCACAGAATTGTCTGGGGAAGTAGAAGTGTTTGGTAACTGAATTACAACACACAATTGAAGAGATCTCAGAAAAGTAATTTTTGTTCAAATACCCAGAAGTAAAGAAGAGAGAGAGACTGCCACTGCCTGTAACTGGCAGGAAGTATTGCAGCAATTTGCTTTCTGGTAACATTCACTTTTGCTTACTTAAGTAGTGAATTTTGCCAGCTTTAAGCTCCAAGTTAGATAACACTGAAAGCTACTGCTGCAACAAAAAACAGCCCAGTGGAGATAAACACATGCCCTACTCCAACACATCTAACTGTACTTCATTATCATTTGAGACTCTATTGGAACTGACACAGATGAATTATCAAGAATGGTATAGAAATTAAGCTAAAGAGTGTACAGGAGCTGAAAACACATCCAGCCTGTGTTGTCAAAAGCATTACAGGTGAAAAAACCTTACAGATGTTAAAATGTCAGATCCAGTTGACACCCAAGGTCCAGGCAGGAAACAGCTATCAAGGCATGTGAAAATGGACTGAGAAATTACAGTATCCTGCAGTAAAACCACTTTTCTGGTTTGTTGGGGTAACTGCACACTCTGTGTGGGGAGACAGGGAGCCCTCTCAGCAGATGTGCCACGTGTTCCTTGGGCTCCTTATGGGATCAGCTTTTTAGGTGACACAGACCCTGGATCAGCTGATGGTGACAGCCCTTGCTCAGAGCTCTGCTATCATGTTTGCCTGAACTTTCCAGGGAGCAGACTATGGCTTTTAGCTGTGCTTGGCTGTTTTGATATGGTATTTGATACTCATCTAAGAGAAGCATTGCACTGTTCTTTTTTTAAAGCAGATCCAGAAAACAGCACTGAGCCTGGATTCCTACACCATAGCCCTCACCTCCAAACTCCATCAGGAATCATTCTGTGCTTACAGACTTCTTTGCTTAGAGGAAAAATAATAATTAAAAACCCCACAAATAAGTTGCTATATGCAATAGTTTATATTCATACCATGCACTCTCCACCAAGGAAATCAGGGATAATCTCTTTATCAATGTAATCCAGCAGTCCCCCCGGACCCTGGTAGTCATTTCCAGCATAAATAAGGAATTTCTTCCTAGTGTTGTCATCAATGAATGGACTAACCTACAAAGAAAGAAAAACAGAACAGGCCCTCACATTTTTCTCAAGTCAATTTACATTGTTTTCAAGTCAATTTTGAAGGACTCAGTTTTGATCACCATCCTGGTTATGCAAAGTCTACACCACAAAGAAGCCAAATTAACCAACTGTGTAATCAGGTTCTTGGGTGGTGCTTTTTAACCCACCCCAGGAATCCTATCTAGAGGACATGCTTCCAAATGGCAACATTTGCTGCACATACAGCCTGATCTCTGAAGTGCTTTTACAGACTGGGAGAACTGAGGAACACCTTGGATTACACACATACCAGTGTCCAGAGAACTGGGAATACTCGAGGTGCTCTTAGGATAAGCAGACGACCCAAGGTCTCAGGGTAATTAGCTTCAACCACCTCAATGATTCTCAGCAAGGCCTTGACACCAGGTCTCCATAAATGCCTCATGTTTAAGCCTTCCAGATCTACTAGACAGGTCCAAGAGCTGAATTTGAGAGAGACAAAAAGAAAAATCTCAATAATATCAAATTCTCCTTGCTTATGCAAGTGCCTAACAGACTGAAATGTGGGGAGCCTCTGTGAATTTTGGTTTCTTCTGTTTTACCTCCTGTTTTTGTGCTGCCTGTAGACACTGGAGTTGAAGGGGTGTGCAATGATCACTCTGCACACTCCCCCACAGACATTTTAGATTCCAGATAAAAGTTCAGTTCATATGAAGGAAAAAAAAAAATCCTGTCAACAGCCCAAACATTAAACCATTGCTTTTACTGGGAGATCAATTAAGTGGCCACGCTGCTGCTCTGAAGCAATTTAACATTCACAGTGCAGATTTTCTACTAACACATAGCACAACGGTGCCAATACACATCAAAGCTAATTCTGTTTGTCAGATCTCAGAGAAGGAAGCCTTTTCTATAGGAAGAGATATGTTCTTAATACTAACTACTGAGCTGCAGCATGTGTTTCAGTTTCTTTCCAAGTTCAGGTCTCGCCCTGGGCAGGAATTCAAGATTTACAGCTGTGCTGCACCAGCCAGCAGCCATTACATTATGCATAAGGCTCCTATGAAACACCAAACCCTTCTTTGTTCCACTTTAAATGTTTAATATGCAGCCCTTTAAGATTATGGCTACAAATGAAGATCCAGTAGGCAGCAACATTCAGCTGTTACCCACGAGACCTCTCCCATGGATTTGACCTCCCTCAGGGAGCTGGGGCAGCAAGTTCTGTAACAGGGAAAGGATAAGCAGGCACACCCCACATCCCTGGACCTTACAGATTAGGGGAAGGAGGCAGAAACTGGAGAGAGCCCAAGAAACATGGCATCTTTCCAGGGCTTGTTCTGCCTTCCTTCCATGCCCTTAAATCCATTTTGCAGTTACCACTTTCACAAGTGACCCCTACAATGACTTAGAGATGGGCTAGCAAACCACTTTTGACTGAACTTCATGTGATGTCATGCCACAACATGGAAAACTAGATCCCAGGTTCCACAGGAGCCTCATGACCTCACCTTGGATTAACAGCTGAGCAGCCACACATAATAAATGAAGAATGCAAACCAGAACTGAATGCAGTGAGCCTTGGCGTGGACTACAGATGAACAAGTGACATGGAAGCCACACCTTAAAGTACTGGAAATATTACTCATGATATTATCATGGCCTGATTTTTGGCAGCCTGCATCAATGCCCAGGGCCTGTAAAATCCCCACCTCCCAACAGATTTGGGAGTTAGGCTGCATTGCTCTGCAGACATCCAGCAGTAGAAGGGAGCAGAAGAGAAACAGCCCCAACAGAACCATTATGAGCACAAGACCAAGACTGCTGGGGCAGGTGTTGTGTGTCCCTCTGGCTTCCCCAGGCACATTCCCTCTAGCCCCACTAATTGGGGAGGCTCTTAATTAACTGTGTGATTGTACTGCATGTGAGACACAGCCTACCCTCTGCTTGATCCATTGCCTGACATTTCCCCCCATGCAAGCAGTTAATTCCCACAGAGCAGACTTTACCTTATTGGCCTGCCAAACACTTTTGTATTCTCCTCACATCGCCTCAGCCCTTCTTCATTTATTGAAAGAACCTGCACAAGAAAAAATGGTGTTTAGAAAAGACAGTCTCAAACTCAGTAGGTGGGATAAAGAAAATATGTTTATATCCAAACACTAATTAAAACTATAAGATCAAACCAGCATAAACATTTCCCCCCGCCAAAGAGCGAACCAGAAATCACTACAGTTACCCTTAATTACTCAGAAATTAAAGCCTCTTTTGAAATCACAGAAAGCAACCTTGAAACAGAACTAGGGCAAGCGAACAAAAGTTAGTGTCTGCTTGGAAATGCCACTAGGAGAGAAAAATAAAATACAGCCCCTGTTTTTAATAATCACTCTGGCTACTCCTGTCATTACTAGGAGTCAAAAAAAGTTAGTTCAAACCTGGAATTCTGCCAGCTTTCTGCTTAGAAGCTGAGCAGATCCACAGTAACAGTCTGAGTGATGCCCTTGGAGAAGGCAGAACTACAGGCAAGCACTATTTCTTTAAAAATTCATGATTTTTATCCTCAGAGTACAGGCTTGACAAAATTCTACTGTGGCATTTTGTCTTCTGTACAAGAGCAGAGACTGGAGCCTGAAGCCCTGCACAAATGCAGAAGAATCTGTGCAAATGCCACTCAACAACCACGGGAGCTGCCATGAGCTCTCCCTTTCCCTCAGCCTGCAGAACGCACCAGGAACAGCGACCAGGGGCTTTCAGACGTGTTCCAACCAAAAACTGATGGCCAGAGAGCCCACCAGAGTTCGTGGAGGGGTGGATGCAGTGGCAGAGGGGATTTCTAAATGAAAACTGCTGTTAGGAACACTCACGTAGCGCAGCAGGGCCTCCTCCCCCAGCGCTCGCACCAGGCCCTTGGTGTCCATCTGGCCCAGCCTCAGCACGTAGAGCGGGCGCCCGTCTGCACAGAGACACAAACCACAGCAACAGACACCTGAGAGAGCTGCTTCGGAAAGGTTCAGGAGGAAACAAACCATAACAGTTAAACCACTCCTGCAAGAGGAAGAATCAAGGGCAGACAGCAACATAAACATCACTCTGTGCAGCCACACCAACAGATTACCTGTAAATGAGCTGCTAAATGGAGATATCCTGATCCAGAAATAGCTCCCTGACCTTCATGGGAAGTTCAAAGGACTTTGAGTACATCAGTACACTCCAGACCTTGGTATACACAATTAATGACACAGACTATTCTTAGCTGGACAGCTCAGGTACACCAATGAACTGAAGCTTTTCCTGTAACTGTAGAGCTGCAAGGAAGGCTGCAAGGCTTTTATCACACGTGCTCTGGAGAGTTTACAGCAACCTTTCTGGAAAAATAGCCATCCTGACATCTGGGAATTAATGAAACCAAGTGTGAACCCAGAGCCTGCCCTCTGCAGAATCTGCTGGAGGGAGCCACACTCCAGCTCTGTCAGTGCACAGTGTGCAGAACTGGCACACAGCCCTGCTCATGCAGGTTAAGCCTGGTGAGAACAGACTCTGGAGCAGAGATCAGCTTCAGCTGGGCCCTCTGCATTAGAGCCCTGCCTTTCCACAGTCAGCAGACACACTGGGGCAGCCTGGCACTGGCAGGATACTCAGGCATTAAGGTGAATTACTCTGTTAGCTGAAATTGAGAATCAAAGTTTGCATTTCTGGCTTTTAGTTGTACAAAACAGCTCCCAGCCTCCTCCTAAAGCTGTGATGCACTTGTTAAGCTTTGCTTCATCTACTCTAATACAAAGGCTCGACAATCACCAGCTTATAAAAATGACTATGTTAGCATACAATATAAAAAGAAGGGGGGAAAAAAAGGAAGCTTTCTACATAGAAATCTCCCTCAAGTCTTGTTGTCTGTGCAGCTTCCCTCCCCTCCAACAGCTGCAAGAGAGGTTATCAAATTATCTTAAAGTCCTTTGGGACGCAAGGAGAGAAACTGCAAAAATCACACTATTAAAAAACCAACAAACAACCAAAACTGCAGAGTCAAGGCAAGATATTTATTTGGCCAAGACACCGCCCCCATGGAAGTTCACAGTGTTTTATGTTTTATCAGGTGGACTAAAAGAAAATATTATTTTAACATTGGCACACACTTATCTTGGAATGTATTGTTTAGCTTTTGAAACACTAAACAAAAACTGCTATTAAGCTTCATAGCAGGTCTCCTTCCCTTCCTCCCAGACACAGATGCCTCCAAACCCAAACTAACAGCTCAGTAACCCTGATCCACCCAAATGACACATGAAGGAGAGTCTCAGCTGACAGTGCTTTGTTAGCACTGTACAATTTATATTCCATTAGAGCTCTGTGGTTTTAAAAAGACTTTAGATTGATTCCTGTCAAAATAAAAGCCATTCAGATGTATAGAAATCTGTACTAATTGCAAGCCAAAATAATAACTTCTTTTCTTTAGCAGTGATAGCTCATTCTACACAACATGCTTCATTATCACTGCTGCCTTTGCTGTAGCACTAAAAGCCACACAGCATTCAGCCAGCTTAAGTTTGGCACATTTACCATACGTAGGAGGAAAGGAGCAATACTAGAAAAGAGGGTTTAAAAAAAGAACCTACCACTGTAAAGCTTTAAATTATAGAGAACTGCTCAGTTCTGAAATGGTGTTTCCATTATTGACAAAGCCATGCTTCACTTGTGGGCATGCTGCAAGAGAGATCAAAGGAACTGCAGGGGAAGGGAGGGGGCATGAAATTCACCACAAGACTGCAGAACTTCTCAGAAGAACATTAAATAAGCTTTTGATGCATTCTGCACCTTTCTGCTCACTGGCAGGACCCAGTCGTGTGCTATTGACAGAGGAAGTCTTTGCAAAGGACAGACAAGGAACGGGCTGAAAGGGAGAACTTATTAACAGGTCTTTTTCCCTACAATCTTTACAAGCATGTTCCCATTTTCCATTTTCGCAGTTTGAGGTCTGTCAAACCCAGAGCAGCAGGGAAGAGCCATTCAAGCTCTGTGATTAAACTTCTGCTGCGTCCTCCCTTCTCCTGGCCACTACTGCTGACAGCATCCTGCCCTGTTTCATATGCTGCTGGAAAAAGGAAGAGCTGAGCAGAAACAATGGTGCCTGGTGGGAAAAGACTCAATCAGAGCACAGATCGCTCACAGTAAGAGATCATTTCCTTATCTAAAGAGCCCAGCTTGCCTCAAGCCACAAATTCCAACATGTTTCATTTCTATGTATGTATTAGCAACGAGATCAGTGCACGATAAAGCAGAGGGACAGGGGAGTGTCAGGCTGTGGCTCACAGTACAAAGGGAATTCAGCCAAAGCTGCTTCTCTTCTTAAACAAACCTGCTCTATTTGATGTTTTTTCAACATTCCACTTCTCATCATTAAGTTGATTGTAATGTCAAATAAATATTCATTTATGCCATCAGCAGACTTATGCAACATCAGAAATAAATTGATTACAAAGATATACTTATTTACAAACACCTTTTAATCACAGAAAGAGCACACTCAGCATTTGCCTAACGCCCCTCTAAGCATCTCAGAGCACTACGGAAGTGCAATTAATCTTTTTTTTTAAGCTCCTGGCAAAGCTGATTTAAGTATGTCAGTATTAGTCAGAAAGACTCTGATCCAGGACTCTGCCTCCAGCAGCTAAGGGCTGGCAAAGGCACTGGAACAGGATGCCCAGAGCTGTGGATGCCCCTGGAAGTGTTCAAGGCCAGGTTGGATGGGGCTCTGAGAACCTGGTTTAGTGGAAGGTGTCCCTGCTCATGGCAGGGAGATGGAATAAGATTCTTTTAAATTCCCTTTCAACCCAAAACATTCTATCAATTTAAATGTCTTTAGTACATAACAACTGAGAAGTTCTAAAGAGCCACCTCTAGTTAACAGAGGGACAATTATCACCTTTGATTCAAAAGGTAAAAAGGCTGTCCAATACATATTTTGTACTGAAACCATACCTTTGTCATGGTGATGCCAGCCTCCTGCATAGTAATCCTGGAGCACTTGGGGAGGATTCCAGGTGTCCAGAATATAATCCACCTGATGCTGTTTACGCCACGTCAGTGACTGGCAAAGGATCTCTCTTGCTTTGTCGATGTTGAAGTCCCGAGCACGCAGAAATCTTAAAATGTGCTCATCCTTTGGGATCTATTAACAAAACCAAACCAAATTTTGTGTTTAAGGTTTGAAGCAAGAACAACAGAAGCTGAAAAATGTGCAGCCCTGCACCAATGCAAGAGGATGGTGTGTAGCACTGGGAGTTACTCAAGAAAGTCAGCCTTTGTTTGAAACAAAATCAAGAGCCCTGTCAGGCACTGCAGCTACCTTCATAAGGGATATAAAAATTTCATGAACTCTAATGTAATAATTTCCACCTGTATGACCATACCAAGCCAGTCCAATTTAAATAAATCAGGACAGAACACAGACTGTGTTTTATTGTTAAGTTGGAGGAAGCTGAGACACACATGCAAATCACAAGGCACTGGAAAAACCCCAGCCTTGCTATCAACGCTCCACTGCTACCAGTGTTTCAGTATTTAAGACTATGAGGTTTGGCCAAAACAAACAAATGTAAAAATAAGGTCATTGTAGAAACCAGGAAGACTTATAGAACTGATGTTACTCCCCTGTGGCAGTTTAACTGACAGTCTGAGAGGCTTTCATGGTAATTATTGAAACACCTCAGCTGCAAAGTCAGCTGGACAGTCACAATGAACTCCTCCTATTACCACTGCTTAAATTAAGGTTCTGATCATGGAGGGCCACTTAGCAGAAAGATTCAGCCCTAGGGGTTGTGGCAGGACTTTTCCTCAGGCCCACCTTGTGTGTCACACTCTGAGCCAGGGGACACCCCCAGGAACTCACTTTGCCTTTGTGCGTCTCCTGGAGCCACTGCCGCAGGCGGATGAGGCAGCTCTCCTGCATCGGGGTCAGGTCCCCCAGGTACCTCTTGATGTAGTCTGCATCCAATTTATCTAAAAAGAGATTACAGGTGATCAGAGTGGTCCAGATCTGACCTAGGCCAAGCATCAAGTGATCTGATCTGTGCTGTCTCAAAGTGGGCGCTGTGTTCGGCACAGTCAGAACTGAATAAAGTTCCTCTCAATCAATGAAAAGATGAGCAAGGCAATAAACACATGAAGATAAAATTCTCCTTCTGCAGTTAAGGAAGGAGCAAAAGCAGACATTTGTAAAAGTATTTTGCCAGTCTACTCAGATTCATTAATCCACAGCACCACTGGGCTTGCTGCTTCTAGAAATACTTAAGAGAAGCTTTGATCTCCCAGTGCAAGAATCCTCCCAAATTCCCAGAAGACTTTGTCTAGGGAAGTTTCAGCTGTTTCGTCCCCATCATTCCTATAGTTATACCCATCCCTGAATTCCAGGGTAAGAGCAGACTGCTCATCTGCAACCCAATGAACAGCAAAGAGTTTTTCTGTTCATACCTGATCTCCACTCACAGACTCAGCCCATAACAGCTGCCTGAGCTCTGCCATGTGTCACTGCTTGGTGAGCCCACACTCTAACAATGCATGTCACCAACTCAGGGCCAACGTGGAGCTCCTCAGCTGCCCAGGAGAAGCTCCCCAGTGCTGAGGGCCTCTCCAGTACAAAGCTTCCCAGTAAAACACATCAGACCCCCATACCATCGGGCGTTCCTGTGGTGGGCTCCGAGGGGCTGCTGGAGGTGTTGAGGATCTCCTTGTTGCTCAAGCCCTCCTTTGTGGCAGACTCTGGGATATTAATGGCAGGTGACACTGGTCTCCTTGGGTGGGATGTGCTGCTCTCTGATTTACATGCAACAGGAGGAGTCCAGCGAGGGACAAAAGTTATTCCTTCTTCCTCCAGCTGCTTCAGGTAGTACTCTATTATTTCTTTTCCCTTTGAAAAAGAAAACTTACTTCAGCTACTGAAAAACCCACACATTTAGACACAAAAAGGATTGGGCTGAAAATTAAATGATCAGACCTCTAAAGATTTCACTTTTAAGATCCCTACACAGACACATTGCCCCAGGCCCTTCAGCAAAGCTGCCCAGCTTTCTGAGCAGAGCAGCCTGTTACTTAGCAGCAGCCTCATTGTCTTTTGGTAACTTGGAGCCAGGCACATCCTTCCCCCAACTGCAGGCTCACCTTTTTAATATTGCTGGTGTATTGCTTCATGGCAATCTTTTCCACTGTGCTTTCAAAACCAAAAAAAGATTTGATATCCAGGCTTGCTGACTGTTCAAAACAGGTCCAATCTTCATTGTCAGGATGAACCTGCAAGTCAAAAGGTCATAAAGCTCAGTTATCCATTTAGGTACTTTTTCTCCCTCACAATATTTGAAATGTTTCTTGTTTTACAGGTTTATGGAGTCAAAAACATTCAAGTGGAATTTGCATGTCTTGCTTCACTTACTTCACAGTTGGGAAGAGATAACACCGAAGGACAAAAAGCTGAGAAGCCCTTCCATGGTCCCACATCCCCTTGTTTGTTTTTTTTTTGTCTTAGCAAGAAAGGGGAGGGTGAAGAAACACAAGTGCAGCAGCCAAGAGCCAGAGAACTGCACATTTCTACAGTGTCTCAGTCCAGATAAGGGCTGGGACTGCAGGGTGTGTGTGGAACAGGGTGAAAGCCTCCACAGGAACTCTGCTGTGGCTGATAGCCCAGGGCCAGCTCAGCCAGGCTGAGCCCTGCAGCAAGGGCAGGGGCAGCATTCCCAAAGGGTTTCCAAGAGACAGCCAAAACACTGTTCCCTCACTGACCTAGGGGGTACTTGAGCATTCTGTAGAATGAAAACTGTTTTAGTTTGTTCTCCCATGATAATGCCACAGACAGAAGTGCACACTCCTCACTCAGCTGACACCTTCCCTCTTAGCTTATCTCTTGCTTTACTGACATGATCCTGAACACAGACTTTTAGATGGACTCGACCTTAAAGGGCTTTTCCAAACTAAACAATTCTATGATTGATGATGACACAGTTACAAAAAGCTGTTTTTTAAACCCTCTTCAGCCAAAATAGATTTGTTCAAGCAATTTCTAGGCCAGGCTCTGAATTTGTCATTATAAAAACATCACAAAAGGCTAGACTTCTGAGCATGTAACTGGCCTGATGCCTTAGGGTTCCCTTCCCCCTCAAAACATGCTAAATTTGGCTAAGAACATGATCAACACTTTATAAGGAGACAACTACAGGAAAAAAAACCCTTATCCATTCATTTTCTGCATTAGGGAATGGGAGTTACAGGAATAGCTTGTACAGTCTCAGTAAGCACAACTCATAACATCATTTAATGACCTTCCTGAATTTTAGTAAATTCAATTATAAATTACCTTTAATAAAAATGAACTTTTAGAAACAATTTCTTCTTCCATTAAAAACCTGGGTTTGTATTTACATAATTTCTTTATTGAGTAGAGCAAATGGTCATAGAGAAGTGCTGTGTTTTGTACATATTTACCACATGCACTTTTCTGTACAGCATTTCCCCTGTTTAAACAGAGCTTTCACATAAAAATTGCAGGTAAGTGGCAGAGTATTCCTAAATTTACCCTGGAAGTTACAGCAGAAATAATTATAAAAACATTAGATAATAGTGTCAAGTGGGTTTGGCATCCAGAGATCTTTTAACCACAAGTTAAACACAACAGAAAATGTTATGACCTTAAAAGAGTGCTACAATACAGATAAACCAGTCACATTTGTTAGCTTTGATCTGACCTTTAACATCAATTTGAAGTTCTACTGCTACAGTGTGTGCTGTAAGAGCCCATGAGGATGGGCTGAGCCATTCAGAAATAAACCAGGACCAGAGCAGAGCAGCAGGCCTGCCACCAGACTCCTCTCCATTAAAATTTGCACTGAAGACCAAGAACAATGGGAAAAGATAGGTTAAAACATAGCTGAGTCAGTGAATTTCTGTCTGAGCTAGCAGAAGGCAAATCAGCTGAACTTTCTTCTGGCAGTTCTGTCAGGGTGACATCAGCCACACCAAGTCCCACAGTGCTGCTACAAAGCACAGATTTGCCTAAACAGAGCTGTCAAACACAGCAAATTATGTTTTGTTCAGCTCTTTGAGAAGATGCTCAAGCAAGAGGGTGCCAAACGTGTCTCAGTTCTTGAAGCAAGTGTGTTACATTTAACACTGACAATTGTCACTCAGGCCAGTGCATTGGTTATTTTTTGTTGCACAGCAAAAGCCAGGAACAACCCAAGCTCTGTCTGAGTCCTGAGATCTGAACACTGCCTTGGCTCCACCTGCAGCCCCACCAAGGGCCTGTGGTTACTCACTGTGTAGGAGCAGTGCTCGTTAATGATGACTCTGTTAGAGAAGGTCTCATTGTAGGCTTCTATATGCAGAGTCCTTTCTCGCCTGTTCAGAGAGTTCTTCTGGACAAAGTAGACATAGTCCACTCCTGCAATCTGGGGAAGAGGCACAAATTCTGTTAAGGTACAGTATTCAGGTGAAGGGATATCCAGGAGGACAAAGCAGGCATGTCAAAGCTCATCACCTTTTTCAGCAGCCGTGGTGCATCGATGTCCAGCTTGCAGCGCCGCTCGATCACGTGGATGGCCTCATCCTCACTCTTGTACTCATTTACAGTGTCACTGGCTACAAACATGGGGATCAGAGGGCATGTAGGAAACCTTCTTTCATATGCCTGTCACGATGGAAAGAGAACAAACAACCATCACCATTAGTTCCTGAGGGTCTGTGGAGTTCCTTCATTAACGTCACCAGCATTTGGAGGCCCAATGCCCTTCAGAGCTTCCGTGGAAGGGGCTGAGCTTTCCTGAATCCACATTACAGCTGAAAGAGTCCCAGTGCATTCCAAACAACCCATTTATTAATATGTTCCTTGCCAGTAAGGCAGCTTTTAAACCACACAAAATAACCCATTTCTCCCCTCCCTCTGCAAAGGAAGTTATTCATTCTGTACCATGACAACCCCCTTGATAACAGAAAAATCAGACCCTCCAGTTCTAAAATACCACAAGACAAAACAATTATGTCTTGGATTAAAAAAACCCACTTACTAATTACCGGTGTTTCACCAAGCTGTCTAGAGGGATTTCATACAGCTCCCCAAGGTCTAATAAAAACATTTCAAAAGCTATTTCTTAAGCTAATAGAGCTTTCAAGCTCCCTCTGCACAGAGTGTTCCTAATGATTTCACTGCAGTTTATCAGTTCACAGTTTTGTCCAACAACAGTCAGTCTAATACAATGAGCTCATTTTACACTTTTGAAAATGTAAAACTTCTTGCAATAATGCAGAGCTAGCAACAGCTTTGGTTTTGGTTAAAGAACACAGTCATGTAAATAACTTCATCTCTTAAATACTTGAGATACAGAGAAGGTGGTATTAAATCAGACATAGGATAGAAAAGGATTTGGGATCAGTAAGACAAGTAAGAGGGTGTTATCCCCACTAGTAAACTTGTTGGATTTTGATTTTAAAACCACTGTGCCTGGAGAATACAAGACAGCTCTTTTTTTTTCCCCCTTTTTTTCACAGTCTCTAACGTCTCTCTACTTATCTATGGCTTCTTTTTTTCCTCATGGGATAGCAGTGAAGTAACTAAATCTTTAGCCTGCTTTCCATATTGTGAATTTCTTAATTTTTGCTGCTATCAGAACCTCATTGGCTTTGGTGAAGAGGTCAGATTTTGCAAGGTGTCCCAATGCAGAAGAAAGCTTCAATAAAATAAATCTGAGAGAACATCATGCAACAACTCTTTAAAAGAGGTAAAATATCCACTCTGTCCCTTTAGATGATTTCAACTACTCTGAAAACAGCTGGGCTGCAGCACCAAGAGGAAGAGGGTGGGGAACAAAACAAGCAGCAGCTGCACAAAGTATGCAGAACAGAAAAGGTCTCTTAATTCTCCCTTTAGAACAATTAAAATACTTCACTTTATTACCAGTGTTCAAACCCAGTTTGAAGGCAGTGTTGCTATGGTGACAGTGGTGTAAGGCACTAGAACAGTGTCAGCTTTTTTTCCCCTTGTGCGTATTTTTAAACCATTTTTGCAGCATGACTGTCCCGAGTTCATAAAGCTCCTGTGTAAGGCAGCACAAGTGCAGCCAGGGAAGGGGTTACACACAGTCCCTGCTCCAGACCTCATCTGTGCACAGCTGGGTTGGTTTGACTGAAGAACAGCAATAATTCCTGGGCTCAAAGATGTGTGCACAATAGCAGGGACAGAGCATTAGTGTTATAACACAATAGTCAGCAATGGGGGAGAAAATCTTTCACAGCTCTGAGACAAAGGGAGGATGGGTCCTATTAACATGGAATAAGTTGTTCCTTTTGCCCTATTGGTATGGCAAAGAAGTTCTATTTCTTTTACAAGGCTCTTGTTCTGGACAGAAGGCTGTACATTTTAGCTGCTCAGCCTAAAATCTCAGCCCTCTTCCTGAAAAAGTTCCAGCATTCTTGCTAAACTAATCTCTATTTTAACTGCAATGACTGTAGTTAAATGTTGTTAAAGTCAGAAAAAGATATTTCTAGAAGCAGAATTTAGAAGTATTTCTGGTTTTCAGATTGTTTCATTTAATACTTTTATTTCAGGACCTTATGTTACGATTATTATACAGACAGGAGAGCAGAGGCAGAAAGTATCTAACATTTTTCTCACTTTTTTCAGTCTTTTTTACATTTGGATGACAAGTTATCCCCATTTGAACAACCCCCTTTATGCCAAAGCCTTTGCAAGTCTCTTTCTTTGCACATATTGATGCTTTTCTCATCTTAGTCCTCCAAACACTTTGTGTTTGCCTTGTGAATGTTTGCAATTCAGAGCATTACCTGCTCCTGAGTGTTTGCTGAACTGTGAACAAAAAAAACACCCAAGAAGATTCGTTTCAAATGGCAAGACTGAATTGAATGTGTTCGATTTGGATGAGAACAAAATAATTATCTGTCAAAAGCTGGCAAGCTGAATGTTCACAGCAAAGTACTTGAGGGTTTCCAAGAGATTTAACAGTGACTTAGGATTCTTTCTCCCTAAAGAACATACACACAGAAAACTGTTCACAGTCGATTTTATTGGGCTCTTAAATTAGTCTGGTTTTATTTCTTTATGTCCCACTGCCAATACATGCTTGTAATGCACCATTTCTCAGCACAGCCCAGTTTGAATAAAAGGTGATTAGAACAAACCACGCCACATCAAAATATTCAATGTGATTCAAGCCCAGCTGTGACTTCCACAGGGGACAAACTGCTCTATTTCACAGCACAGAGTGGGCAGGAAAAAAACTGCTAAAGGCTACAGGACACTGACAGATCTTTCACCACAAATCAATGCAGCACAGGAACAAAACCTGTAATTTATGGTACAACACAGCAAGAGCCACGTGAGTCAGAGCAGCACATGCATGGCCAAGACTGGAGCTATTCAGGGAGCACGAGAAGATTAAAGAAAGATCAAACACTGCTTTTATTTTCCAAGAGAACTGAAGGGATTTTTCTGCATTATTGAAGTGTTTTGAAACAGAAACTTTGTCTCAAATCCAGCTTTGCAGACAGGAAAGAACTGAACTGCATTATGCAGTATTCCTCCAGCAGGCTGATAAAGAAGAGTTTATTATGAAATGTTGTCCCTTCCTTGTATGACAGCATTGTGGTCAAACCTGGACAGATAGGTCTCTCTTCACAAATAAAATCAGATATTCTACACCCCTGTCTCAGTGTTCCAATTCCACTGTACAGATACAATCAAAGACAATTAGTTCCTCAAAAGAGAAGCAGCTGCAGAAAATCAGGGCTCCATGCAGGAGTGAAATGCTGCTGCTGCAGCACTAAATGCACCCAAGAATGGTGTTTCAATGAAGGTGTTTCAAGGATGTGACACTGTTACTGCTTTGTTTCCCCCCTCACATGTAACACAGGGTGTGTGGACACTGAGCACAAGTGAAAAGCACAGATGTGCTCATCCTCAAAACCCTGCAGCTGCTGCTGGGCTTGATGGGAACTCACAACACCTCCGTGGCTGAGACACCTGTGTAGAGATCTTTCAAAAAGTGATTTTGAGCCTGCAATTCTGCAGATCCTCAATAATGTACCTTTACATTCCCCACCAGCCTCTGGAACATTTGTGTACTCTGATCCATTAAAAGCTGCATTGTGCATCAAGAAAAACACAGTCTGGTGAAGCAGCTTGAACCACAAATTTAACTTCCTTAATGCATGTTAACAGCAAGAGCACTGACAAGCATAATTTCAACCAAAATAGCACTGTAATAAAGCTTCTTTTCCAACTACTTCCCTTAGCAACTCATGCTCAGAGTAGAGTCAAAATAACAGGATTTATTCCAGTTTTATCCCTGCTAGAATTTCAGCTGAGTGTGAAGACATGAAAGCAATTCAGAAGTCAGACTATTTTAAACCCATTGCAGTCGCTTTTCATAGCAAAGGGCTATGCTGCCACGGCCCTTAGATTTTGGAATTCTAGTATCAGGAATAACAAGTTCCTTTCAAAATACCACCTTTAAAAGAGCACTTAGGTATGACCCCCAAATCAGTTTTCAAAGATTTCTGGAATTTTGCTTCTCAAACAATGCCTAGGGCTAATAAAATACCTTGATAATAAGCATGTGCTCAGTCCTCAGTAGGCAGTCATTCATGCAAATAAATTACTCAGCTTCTCTGGCCAGATTAATATTCCCAGTCTCCTGCCTTCAAGGACAGGGATTACTTAGTATTTCCATTAAATGAGTCAGCACTAACTTCTACACTTATAAGAGGAAAAAAAATATTCCGAGCAACCTTAAGCTGTGCTGTTCTAGTAGGTGAATCCTCCAAACAAATTCTAACCCGGTGAAATACAAAGGAATTTCAATTACCATTGAGAAAATTAAGCTTATTGAGTGCTTTAACAGCTTAATGGCATGAATCAAGCTGTTAAGATGTTTTATTTCTTTTTGATGTTTTCTGTCTGAAATTGGTGGCAGAGCAGCATTCCAAGAGCAGCACCACATTCTCCAAGGGCACCTCAAGAGAACCCACAAACAGATTCATCCTGGCACTCCAACCTCAGTGCTAACTTTAATTTCTGCCTGCAGCACCTGACCACGTGTGGGTACCAATGTGCAAATGCAAGCCAAAGTTCACTGTGCTCCCCCCATGCACTTGCAGTGTGTGGGATTTCTGAATTATTCATAAACACAAGAAAAAAGAAGGGGCACTCAAGCAGGATGCTGCCCTGGCTCCAGATCATTCCTGCAGAGCTCTGTATCCCTTCCTCCCCTTGCATTACATCACTGCAGATCAATAGGAAAAGCAGCAACTCATGGAAGGGCAACCAAGAGGTTTCAAATTCTTGGCAAATGAACTTGGAAAGAAACAATTCTGGATGAACTCTCACACATCAGCAAATAATTTTTCATGCTCTGTATTCTGCTGTTCAGAGCTCTCTACCACTCCCTTTGCAATCCATACATATGTATAAAAATCATGACACTTGTTCAAAGCAGTAGAAAAATCGTGAGACTTGAACAAAGCGGTGTGATCTCGGTGCCAGTGTCTCTGAGGGATGTTAGCTCACATGGGAGTGATCAGCTCGGGGGCGTGTGTGCAAGAGAGCAGATGGTTACAGTGGATACACCTCAAAAATCTCCAGAAATAGAGCTTTTGGTAAGGTAACACTCCCAGGCAGCGGGAAGAGGGAACGTGAACCAAACTGCACGTTGGAGAAGCACAAATATCTTTAACATACAGGTAGTCAGCTCTGGGAAGAGGCTCCCCTGTGATGCCAGCTCTGGAAGGACAAGTCCTCCAAGGACACGTTCAGGGTCCCAGCAGCACAGCTCCCTTGGCTCTGTGCAGTGCCCTTCCCTCAGAGCAGCTCTGCACAGCAGCCCTTGCTCAGGAGACTTTAAGTGTTTTTTCTCTCTGCTGTGTTTTCACTTCATTAAACGTTCTCATTTACAAAGAGAGGAGTTATTCTCTTATTGCTGGGAAATAAAGGTTGTTTGGCAGCCATTCAGTTCTAGAACTCTCTCTGGAAAAGATGGAGAAGGCTTTAGCTACACAGACTACAGCAGAAGCTTGTGGGGACTACGGGCAAGCCAGCAGGAGAAGCAGGGTCAGACCTGTCAATGAATGGCTTTGTATCATCTAAAAAATTTCCTTTATGTACCATTTCTGGTCCTCTACAAATATGAGGTTGTTTAACTGTTTAGCACAGGCTATGCCATCAAGATATGACTCGTCAGAAAGTAAAGAACAGTAGGACTTACTTTAAAAGGGGAAGAAAACAAAAAGAGTTTAAGCCTTCCATTGCAATTTCTACTTTAAAAAAGTGTTCAAATAGAACTAGAACAAATACACTATAGGTTTCCAGCAAGATTCACCCATGGTGAACCTGCTGGCTATCAGAGCAAGATCAAAAACCAAAATGTTTGCTTAACCATTTATCACTGAACTGGATTAAGCAATTAGAAAGTACATCAGGAAATACCTTGTGTGGAAGCAATTAGAATTAAAAATGATAACTCTTCACCTGAAAGAGAGCTACTGCAGAGATTTTAAGAATTAAGACAAATGAAGCAGGGAGAGAGCATTCATTAAAAAGGAAGGCACTGTTCCATCTTGGTTTGTTGAAAAAGAAATTCAATCACAATGTCCCACATTCAAATATACCTTTGTTTAAATACATTCATTTTGCAACAGGAAAAAGCTCTTCCACTCCATGCAGAGCAAAATTCCACAGAAGAGAGGAAAATCCTGCGTTTCCAGGCAGAGCTGTACTTGGGCAGGGTGTGAGGAGCAGAGCTGGCTCCATCTGAGAGCTCTGAGGGCACGGCTGCCCCGTGTGCTGGGATGCACTCTCTAGGATTCCCAAAATGAGAGCTGACATTCACCTGGCAAATCCAAGTGGCCCCTTACATTAAGCTACAGGGGAAAAAAAATGCACAATTCTCCTTTTTCCCCATTACACCTTCCTACAGCTGCATCCTGACCTTATTTTACTTTGTCCCTCTTGTATCCTTCCTCCACTACAATCCAGAAAAGCATTTTACCCTGGACTGGCACAAGTCATTCACAAACACAATAAATTGTTTTTACCCTCTGTTCCCTGGTACAATGAAATTTGTCCATCTAAGTATTAATGATGGCTATTAAGTGTATCCAAGATAAAATAAATAACTCCTTTGTAAGTTACACCGAAAAATCAATAGGACAAGTCAATATTGGTAAGACAAACATTCCACTCCATTTCAGAGGCTAAAAAGTGTTCCTGTTTACAACAAACTGTAAGAACTGACCTGGAACTTTCTAATTAAATGATCTTTAGTGCTTAAAGAGTCTCAAGTTTACAGCACTGTTCATATCCAGTCTTCCAAAGCAAAGAATTCCCAAATAGCCCAACTCCTACTTTGCAGAAGTACATTACATTCCCACCTTAAACTCCATAAACAATGGAGTTAGTCTAAAATTTTCATAAAGGAGGCTGTCAAAGTTTTATGTAATTATGCATCAAATCTTTGGACTACAATTACAATGGCTTTTTTGTTTTTGAAGTTCTGGGGTTTGTCTCTTTTTTTTTTTTTCTCTTTTACTAGATCACACAAACACATTATTATCCAAATCAGACAAGTACTAACAAGAATCTACTTTGCACAGATGTTGTTCATGAGTTGTAATTGAAGGTTAATTATTTCTCAAACAGCAAGAGAAGCAATCTTGAAAAACAACCTTGGATGTTCTCCAAGGCAGAGATCAGAGCTTTCAGGTAGAGTATCTGGAAAGAAAAAATGTCAGTGATTCAAAAACTTACTGCAGCATGATATTCAGATTCTTCAAATGCTGTATTTATGATACTGCATTGAAGCAGTGCTCAAATTTACAGCCCAGGTCTACATCTCTTCTTCTCAGAAGATCCAGGAGAGACTTCCCACACTTAATGAGTGCTGATCTCCCAAACATTACAGGGCCCTGCAGTCTCTAAACACTCCTTGGGCTTCCAACACCCATAACTGTTAAATAACCCGTGCTCTAAGCTGCCCTTACACCCAACAAACACTGAAGATCACTGCAGAAACCTTTTCATTAACACCACCAGGGCTTTCCTGGGCCTTGTTCAATCATAAAGTGCTATGAGGACTTGTTCTTTTCAGTATTCCTATCTCAAGAAAGCATCTGAAAGCAGAACTGACTTCACAGCCAGCAAACTGAGCTTTCTCAGCTCTTCTTCTGTGGAATGGAAATGAAATTCCGGAGAAACTCTCCATGAAAGCAGGAGTTGAGGAAAATGAAGCCATCTGTAAGCAGAGTGAATAAGAAAACGTTTCTTTTCCTGGCATTTACCAAAGCCATTAATTCTTGCCCTCAGCAGCTCCTCTGTCACTCAAGAGGCCTGCATGGAAGAAAATGTTTTATTAAGTGTACAGAAGAATATAATCCCTGCTCGTCCTTGTCTTCTCTTGGTGCCTATACTTGTTTAAGGGGTTCTCTCTTTTCACTGGAAAGGAGTTCAGGCTCTGTAGTGTTACAAAAAACTCACTTGTGCCTCGAGAATATCCATAAAAAGGAAGAAAGGATGAGCAGATTTATTCCAATACATTTAAATTCACCCCTAGCTTAATTATGTAAAGCCTCAGATTCTATTTTCATACAAAAAGAAGAGGGTGAGACTGCTCTGTCCATTTTTACATTTAGCTGTATTGGAAGCCCACAGTACTTTCAAGTTAAGTAAATACCCTGTTAAGTTTCTTGCATTTTCAAATAGACTCTACCTGTTAAAGTGATTTTGTCTTCAGTGGATGTCACCACTGAACAAACAATACCTATTTGTTCTACCAAATAGGTTAACAGCCCTGCCACTTGCCAAGCAGGCAATTTGCTGCTCAAATCCTAGAAACACAGCAAGAAACCTCCCAGCTCCACATCCATTCTGGAAATTCCTGAAAACAATGAGTACATTGCCCATGACCACTACAAAATAACCCAGTATACAGACCAAACTCAAATTCAATAACTGCTTTGTGATCTTGTATGAAGGGCTTTGATTCAGTAAATTAAAAATCTCTATGGAGACAGGAAACAGCAGAGAAGTTATTCTTGTGCTCTGGCTCCACTAAGTTACTCTGAGACCATAAAAATTTAGAGACAATTTTTTCTTGGCTCCTGGCTTCAAACAGCACTTACCACCACTCATCCAGAACACTAGGGATGTGCATGGGGAAGCAAAACAACCTTTCAGAACAAAGACAGAACAGAGCTTCATCTCCACACAGCTCTGCAGACATAATCCAGGCTACTTCACACCTATTTCATCTCTTCCAAGTCTTCTACAGTGCTAAAGGAACAGCTTCACGTTAAATTTCAGGCATAATCATAGTGCATATACACATAGCCAATCATAAAAATAATGAAATACCATTGAAATGGTGTTTTAAAGGAAACTTCAGTTCACAGAGTGCTGCTTACACAGCACATCACCCACCACCCTGGATTTCTGATAGCAGGACCTTTCATGTGTTAAACTGCTACAAAGCACGTCCAAGTGAAAGCAGCTGCATCAACACACAAATACCAGCATTTCAGTTCCTCTCCGTGGTTCAGGCAGCATTTCCAAGGTTACAGTGCTGATAACTTATTGGCTTTAATTACATTCCATAGCTTGGCATTCGAAACAACCCCAAAGGCAACCCTGCAGGCCAGTTCCTGTAACCTGGCTTTGAGTCCCATCAGGTGGAATGCACTTGGAATCAAACTCAGTTAAAACCATTGAGTTAAACCATTAACCCAGCCCTGCCCAGTCCACCCCGGAAAATACCACACTGCTCATTACATCCTCCAGGTCGTTCCAAAATGTCATTGAAACTGGACAGATCTCCAAGGAAACTCAGCCCAGCATCCACACCATCTTCCCAAACTTTGGTACCCACTTTAGTTTGTCTTACTTGTGTTTGAACTTTTTTTCCTTTGAGGTCATTCATGCAGAGAAAGCATCAGGAGTCCTACTGAAACCAAAACATTCTTACTGCACAAAATATGACCCCCAAACCATGTGGAGTTTGGGACATAATCTCAGTTGTCAATCATAACACACTGCAATAAATTCACCTCTGGTACCTGTTGCACAGAATGCTTTGGAAAAATTCAGGCTAAGAATCAACTAGATAGGATTATGCATATTAGTATCACTTTCATGAACAGGATTTAGAACTGATTTTCTACTGCTGTTAAGTTACAGCAGACATCAAACCCTACCTACTATCAAAAAGACAGTAACAATTTCAGGGGAAAAAAAAAGCACATTTCCTTGTAGTGATTTAAAAAGTTTACACACATTTCAGAGTTTTAGATTACCTTCTCTGCAAATTAAACGCTAAGCAAGTAAGTGCTTGTTTTTCTACCAGCACACAAGCCAGAAATCAAAAGGATTTCACAGACAGCTTATTGAAAGAATGCTCCATTTAGACAGCATCTGCAACTAAATATCAGTAAAGTTCTCAGCTTATCCAAGGAAATACTTGACAATATATGTTCATTAAGCATTTGTGACAAATCTGACTTATACTAAGAAAGCATAGATTCACTTAAGACTGCCCAAAACCAAAAGCAGGGAAGGAGATAGAAGAAAAGGCAAAAAGCAGGAGCAAAAGGAGTTTCTGGGGGACAGGAAGGTCTGCAGCAAACTCCTCTGTATGGCAGCATAAATGTGTTGGCTACAGATCCAAGGAATCTCAGCTTCGGTGTTCAGGGTTTTCAAGCATGCATAAAGTTACTTTAATATTTCATTAAAGTAATTTAGGTCTTATAAATAAAGCAGGAAATTAAGAACAGGTTATGAAGCAATCTTCTAGGTAAGTGGAATTTTACTGGTAGTTCACTGTTGAGTCATTCAACTTTGGTCACCAACTGACCAAAAAAAGCAAAGAGCCTCTTTTCCTGCACCAGAAAGAAACAGCCAGACTCAGAAACCTCAATTCTCATCAAGGCTGTGACCAGTGCAGTCACCCATGCAGGCTCTTTCTACACAAATCACAGCTCTATCCCCCTCAGTGCACCCTTCCCATTCAACAGCTGGGCATTTTCATTTCAGAAAGTGCTCAGAACTTTTACCAGAAAATTACAGTGGCCTGATACTGCATGGAATGACACTGGAAGGGAACTGGCTCATAACTGCTTAAGAACCACTCTGCTACACACAGAGATTCCATCTTCTTCCAGATAAAAATTAAATCTTTGATGATTTAATGCAATTTTATTCAAAGTTTTGATGGCAAAAGCTACACCAATTCAATGGGTAGAACAAACTGGGGATAAAGGATGCAACCTGAACACAAGGCTAACATTCCATCTTCTATCTGTAAAAGATGATCTTCAATAACCACACACATGCTTCAACATGACTTTAATTTGAGGAGTGGTTGCTTTAAAACAGATTTGAGTCATCTGTGGTTTGCTTAAATAAACTCACCCAGGTGGAATTGTGTAATAATTGATTCTTGTATGGGAACCTAAATGTCCATCTTCAGAATACAGCTGAATATGAGGGCAGGACAGAGGAGAAAGTGGACAGCCTGTGTAGGAGTCTGAGTTACACCTGCTTTGCCTTCCAGGCACACACAAGTGAATCATTAATTCTCTTCCTCCCTTTGGGAAGTCCAGAGAGCCCAAAGTACCCAAGTGCCACTCCACTAAGAGTGAGCAAGACAAATTTCAACTGCAGCCTCTGCACAATCTCGAAATCTCTAAAATGAGAAGCTGGAATAGAGAAGTTGGGCAAGTATCACTCCTTCCTCAAGAAAAACAAAAGGTTAAGGACAGAAAACTCAACAACCACGCTGAATGCAAATAAAATAATTTTAATCTTCCTTTCCTTTGGAGTAAGCTGGGAAAGCCTGATCATTCAGGTTAGGCTGGCTTATGACTGAGAGACCAAGATAAAATTGCTGGTTAGAAAACAATTGACATTGCTCTGGTCTAGACTGAAGGTGGAACACCGAGGACAGACTTTAGAGCTGTGCTGCACCAAGTTGCTCTTCAACATACACATATCTTCCCTGGCCTCGTGGGGGCAACAGCAATACCAGTTGGATTTGCAATGTCACTGTAACTTGTTTATTTCAAACGCATTTACAACACTATTCTATATTCAAGAGAAAAATACCTGCCCTGCCCGTGTTCCAAGCAAGACAGATGGAAATCTGCCTGGCCCAGGAGCCACATAGCTCGGGGCACAACACTTTGTTTGACAGAATGTGCCCTGCAATTAAAGTCAATTCAGTAGTTCCTACCAGAGGAAACTTGGCTTCTGACCCCAATTGCACAGGACACGACTGCTCTGGCTCAAGGTTAAAGTACTCTGGAGAAAAGGCTGACCTCCAAAAGAGCATCACAGCAAAGGCTGGCGACAGGCCAGGGAAAGCTTAAATGCCTGGAGACCGACATGTGATTACTGAGGAATGTGAGCTATTCCCAAGCACTTCCTATTTCTCTGCAACACTGGCAATACACAGCCCTTTATATAACACAGGAACATATCTTCCTGTGAATTTTTTAAGAGAAAGACATAAAACCAACTGTAAATCATTAAGCTTGTCCTACCATTTCTTCTAATTACCATTCCTTGTCTTACAGCAGCTGAACAATCACAAGCACGCTCTGTGTTGCCAACAGGCATTTCACAGGCATGGGGTATTGTCACATTGAAAGCACATTTTGGTGCTTGGCTTCCCCTTTCCTTTTCCAGTTAACAAAACTGCATGTCTGGTTCCTCTGCAGTCAGTTTTTTAAAATTCAGCTGCAATCCCACTGTGTCCACTGAGGATCTATTTTTAGAACAGTCAAATATTCCTAGCTGCTCTATTGTACCAGCTTGAGTCTCACTTTTATGAGTCCTATAATTAGTATTCGTCACTTGTTTGGTCTTAGAATCACAGACACTTTCAATAAGAAGGTCTGTTACAACATGTTTAACATCTGGAATATGTTAGGCTATTTTTAATAAAATTATTACTGCGCAGACAAAATCGAATTTATGAGTGGAGGAGGACAGGATGACTACAGCACTGCTACAGTGTGGGCTCAGAAATCCTCATTAAACCATTGCCTGAGAGGTTAAAGAGTTGTGCTACCACAAGAAAAAGTCTCCAGACTTTTTTCCCCCCTTCCATGAAGGCTCAGTGGAACAGGTTTGACTTCATTGCCTCAGACTTCACCCACCAGGTTTTCATTTGGCCCAGAGGCAATTGGTCTCTAAGCACTACACCAGTGATTTCACTCTTCCAAGACTATCATTAGTACAGTGAGCTTCACCAGGAGAACACAAAACTCAAGATAAACAGCAAGGCCTTGATTTGGCTTTTGGACCAGGAAAATATCAGCTTCCAGGTAGAGAGCAGCCTTTTAAATTCATAATTTTAAGTCTTGACCATTCACTAATATCAATGGAATGTCATTAAAATGCAGCATGATAGGGTCTGGAGCCTAGACACTATTTACCTCAAACTAGGAAGCATAACAAAAAAATACCTTACATCCATATCTGATGTATCAGGAGACCCTCAAAAAGGTAAAAACTGATGGTGGAAAACCAAGAATACAGAGCAGCAGTTCCTCATGAGAAATCATAAACCACTGAACTAAGACCACCACCACAAAAATGAGTCATTTAAGACCTGAGGGAAATACCTGCCAGATCCAAGAGGGCAGGCAGCACAGAGAGCCTGAGCCAGGCTGTGCTGCCTCTTCTGACACGAGGAGCAGGAGGTGTGGGGCTGAGCAAGCTCTGCCAGGCTCCAGGGAGAGGATCCATCTCTTGACAGAGTGTCATGAAGCACCAGCTCCTGCTGGAGGGTGTCAGCACAGAGTTCACTGGGCTCCAGAAAGGAATTGGAAGCACGAGAAATCAAGCACATGAGATGTTATTCCTGACAACGGCACATTCTGGACCAGAAGGGCTGTCAAGACACATTGCTGGAGGATGAGAGTATCCAAAGAGAGTGTTACCATATGTTGATCACATTCCTATCCTCTCCCCTAGAGGCACATACTGCCCTTAGCCACTGCCTGAAAGGCAGCACTAGCTAGAGGCCTCATGGTGCAATTAGGCTCTGTGCCTCTCATAAAGAGATAGAATAAAAAGCCAAATTCATCATTCAGATATCAATAATCAGGTAATATCAGTGCAAGATCCATCACTGGCATGGTTCAACTTCTGCAGCCCAATAAAACACAGACAGAAAATACCACCTAGCTTCAAAAGATAAGCCAAAAAAATAGTTAAGAGTCATTTAGTCATTTGATTCTTCTCCAAAAAGAAATTAAAGTCATAGATTACAGACAATCACTTCTTTGTTCTTCACCCTCCTTTACAGCAAAGAAAGGCAAACAAAAGCAGGAATTGGTTTAGTCAACACAGAACTAACAAGTTCAAGTGAAATTGCTTTAAATCCTGTTCATTACAACTTCAGTGGCTGCACCACACACACCCTGAAACACTTCAATAGAAATAAGTAATTTCATAGAGCCTTGAATTCAGTAATGAAGAACTTATCTACAAGCCAGTGAATTGCACAGCAAAGAGAGTTTTGCAAATTATACAGTATAATTTACACATTGAATGAAATAGTCTGAAAAAACCATCCTCTGGAAAGGTTTCTGCTGCATGGTGTGCCTGAACTGGACAGAATGTCTGTGGCATTTGAATTTTACACTAAATGAAGGGACACAATGCACACAAGAAAGGAAGTGTGCTCATCAGGAAGCTGCTCCCTTCTGCTGTGGCATAAACAACTCTAAATGGCACGTTGCCACCCTGACCATCACCAGGGAAATACTCATTTTCACAAAATGAGATCTGTTATTGGCACAGTGATATGATCTAATATTACAGCAGCAGCAGGCACAGCAGAAAGTTATCAGACAGACTGAGATGGTGAGCTTTGCAGTGTAGCTTTCAACTCCTGCACAAATTGATCTGCATGTATTCCAAAAAGCACTCGAACTCAAGTTGAGAGCATAAATACCAACAAAACTAAAACAGTTGTAATTATCCAGTAATCCATAACCCCACAGATTCAGATATTTAACTTCATCAATCTGACCATAACAAAACCTTGAAACAGTAATTTAAGAGAGCCCAAACATGTATAATTAAGTATTAAAATAGTTTAAGCAAATATTCATTTTTAATGCAAAAGAGTAGCTTCTCTTTGCTCCCTCCCACGATCCCTCTGCTGTCACCAGAGTTAAAGCTGGTAGCCCAGTGATATTTTTATTTTCAAATTTGCTGATATATAGAACCCAAAACTAATTATAATAAAGTAAAACCCAAAAGAAGTCCAAGATAGAAAATGCTCAAATATGAAGTTTTATACATGAAGACAAAGCAAGACAGTCTGATTGTGATTGTGTTCCAGCATATAACACAGAAATTATTAATTTTCATTTTTCTGAAGCATGGACAGAACCCCCTTTATGTCAAAGCAACTCACAGAATCCACAACTCCAAGGCATTAAGTGCAATTTGCAAGTACTTTGCACTGTTAAATAATACCTGAAGACTGCTGAATCAGGTTTCTAATGGCCCCTTCATTTAGTGTTACAGCAAGCAGCTTCTGCATTTTTCAAACTGCAGATCCCTAATTATTTCCCAAGGGACTGGAGGGCTCCCAGAGTGCAGCCCTGGTGCCAGCTGCCCTGCTGACTCCTCTTTCTTGCAGCCAGCTGCCAGCAGCTCACCCACAGCATGGGGGGGACCAGCACCTGCTCCCACAGGGCTGCTCAGCAGCCTTAAGGGAGCCCAGCGAGGAAATTGTCTTGACAAGGAATTTATCTTCCTTTCCTCCAAGACAGCTCTGGCCCAGCCTGTGTCCCCAGGCTGGCTTGCTGATGAATATGTCTTTGCAAAAAAAGCAAGAGCAGCAGCCTGGTGCATCAGCTTAGCTGCAATGGGAAACCACGTCCTGGTGATATTTCTCTAACCCTTAGAAAAGGGCCATGGAACCACAAGCTGAAAACCTCAGTGGACTGGGCTGACATCGGCATGACTTGAGCAAAAGCTACACAGAGAAAAGGCGAGAATTGAGAGCTGATCCCCACTTGTGATAGCTCGCTGCTGGCCTGTAGTGTTCTAGCAATGGAGCCCAGAGGGTACCAGCCCTTCCATCCACGCTGCCAGCAGCTCTGCCAGTGCAGGGCTCTCATCTCAGACACCACTGCCTGACTGCTGATGGCTGAAAGCACCTGCAGTGGGACTGTGAGAAAGTCAAATTATTAAACTACCTGTAATAGGCCTGCCTTAACATTTTACATGAGCTGCTAACCTGACCTGTCTTAACTCTATCACAAAAATGAAATAAAGTGTTAAATAATTCAGCTTAACATCCTAGTTCTTCATTTAGAATACATGCAGAGTATTTTTAAACTACATGAAAAAACTGGAATACAAATTCACTTGGGAGAAAAGGAAATAGACCATTTTAGACCAACCTGTAATTAATTTCAACTTGAGCTAATTAACAGCTTTCCTTGCATATTCTCAGAAGATTCATTCTACATTCAGAATGCAACAGCTTAAAGATTCCATCACTGGCCTCCCTCCAGGAATATACTGACTCCAAACGAAGTTCAAAGCAAAAGCAATCCTGGTTACAACAAACACCCCCCAATTCTGGGTTCCAGATTCTGGACTCTGACTGAAGGTGCTTTACAGGAGGTCCTCGGGCAGCACAGACTGTCCAAGCAATATAGAAACATCTCATTCTGATGTCTAAGCAACCTCTGGCTTCTCACTGGATATGTTTTTTTAATCAATCCCCCAAAAATTCACCCTCTTTCCCACAAGGTTTTGAATGCTTCAACACATGCTTCTTTCTGTCTAAGCACACATTGGACCATGAAGTTACACCTTCCAGGACTCTGCAGGATGTGTAACCAATTTTTTCTGCCAGATTCCCACATCTGTAAGAATTTTAACTCAAAGGCAACATCACCTGGCTGGATCAACAGATCCTGGAGCAGCACTTCACACCAGAGTTAAAACACTTGCAAAGGGTGAAAAGCTTGGAGTGCTTTCAGAACAAAACCCAAGAACTGTTTTGATACATATTTTCTTTCTTCTGACACCTTCCAGAGTGTGACAGTAGCACTAGCTTGCTTTTAAAGGGTAAAGGACTTGTTAAAAACTGACTCAAAGCTTTCCCTGAACAAGAGAACCGCAGCTGTCAGCTACAGTCAGGTCATGTGTTTGCCAAAAAAACCAAAACAAAACAACAAACAAAAAAAAAAAAAAAGCAGGAAACCAAGCATGGAAATAGCTAAGCAGGTCACAAAGTAACACATAAATTGCACTGTTAGCAGGCAGCTAAGTCAATATTTTTCTCCAGTGCTTAAGAGAACTCTCCCATTTGTTACCCACAGCTCATTCCAAACAAGTGGCCAAGTAATCATTTGTTCTTACACCATGTGCTAACAGAGGAACCACCACCAGCATCAAGCAGGAGTGAAACTTCAGGCATTTCAAATAAATTCAGAAATTCCACACAAGGCCCTGCTCCACCACAGTTTTACCAACACATTTCCAACAGCAAATAAGGCTGAGTTTTCAACAAAGACAGGGAGCAAAGCAGCTGAGTCTCTGGGTGTTCTATAGAAGAGAAAACAGCTCGGAGGTTTTAGGAGCAGACACCCAGGTTTATTCCCTTCCCTAGGATTTGAGCATCCAAGAGAAATTGTCAGCAAAGCATGCTGCATCAAGGGAATAAAATACTTCTCTGTGCATTTAAAGCCTACTTTGTGCTTTCAAAAGCACTTGCAGAAGAGTTTCCTTTTTCTCACCAGCCTCTCAGCCCCTCTCCACATGATGTGTGAAATGCATTTTTTCCAGGAAAACAAAATGACACTGGAAGGAATAAAAATGGCGAGTATTTATGAGGAGGTGTGGCACTTAGCTTGATACAGTTTAAATTTTTTTAAATTACTTTTTAAAGTAATAACTTCTATAGTGAAATAATAATGTACTGCTGATCAGGAAGCTCATTACAATCTCGATCAAGGGAATTATACTTTGATTTGTCAATCTGGAAAATCAGATAATTTTTTTTCTAATCTACTCTTATCACTGAAGCATATTAATCCCATTTACAAACCTATTACTTACCTGTAATTTAGGGATACTTTAATTCATGAGATATACCTTAAGAACTATTTATTAGATCTATAAAGCCAAAGAGATGTCCAAAAGCAGCAAATTTGAACCATTAAAATGATAATATAATCAAAGGCACTACACATTATACTTACTAGGAAAGATTCATGCTTGAGATATTTCAGATATTCTATCTGAACAGTGGCAAAATGTGAGATCGATTTTTTAAAATCCACATTATTTCTGAAACTAAGTAATTTGTGACTGTAAATAGGACATTTTCTAAATGGGCTGAAGAGCAATACATTTTCCACAGAGCTTCCAGAAACTTAAAAAGAAAAATCCCGCTGGTCAATGGTTCAATCCAATGTGTTCTTTTTCAAACATCTTATTTATTTTTCATTTGCATAAATTCCACCCTCAAAATGCCATTGCAACTGATTATTCATTATTTAAATTTACTTTGGAAATTAAACTCAAGGGGAATTATCTAAAGTATGTCAGACTGAGAATGAGCTGCGAATCTCCAAAGTTAATTTTAGCCTCATGTGTGTTAAGGAAGATTCAAGTTCTTAACTGCCTTTTAATATTAAGAACTACTTATTCAGCAAAGTCCCTGTATTACTTTAAATGTAAACCTCTTTAAGCTAATTTTAAAAAAATGAATCTGTAATCTTTAGAAGTTTTCTAAAAGCAGCTTCTCAGTTTTTCTCCAGCATATTTAACCTTGGTAACTTGACAAGTGAGTCTAAGTAAACAGCCATTTTTCCACATTTCAGCTGCTTCCAGCATTACGTAAACTCTGAACAGGAGGAGAAGTGAGATTCTGTTCAGTCTCCTGAACAGCTGTGCAAGCTGCTGCTCTGGGTGCTTTCTTAAATACATATCCACTAACACACAGATTCTAATAAGTTAATTATTACAGATATTCCACAGAGCAGGCAAAAATCATGATGCCAGCTTTGGAAACTATTTGGTAAAATCATCTGGCCTGTGTTGGGTGTGTCAGACTGAAGTGTGGTAATTTCTAGCCTATGATTCTAGACTCTTTTCAAGTTTAGGAAATAGTTCCATTAAAAGATTTGCATCTTAAACATTATCTGGAACCACACAATTTGCCAGTAGAAGGAAATATTCAAGGGAAGTAGCTTATACTAGACTTTACACAGCTGGACTTTAATGATGAGGGAAGGTAGGAAGCTTTGAAGCAATGGATGTCCCCACTCTCTCCCAGCCTCAGCACCTCACCAATTCCCAGCTGGGAGAAAGGGGTCATGCCTTAAGGATATTGTCACAGAGATATATTAGGGTTCTACAGATGAGTTTTAGATGTCAGTGGAGGAAGCATAACAGAGCAACTTCTTTTCAACAGCAATTTAACTTGGGAAAAGAATTTTGACTTTTGTCTATTTTAGAAGTTTTTATATCATAATTGCCTGCAAAGCACTTTTGTCTTGACAATCTTGGCTTAGATCAAAGCGGAATTAAATTCAGTTTTTTGTCTTAATATAGAGATGCAGTCACCCTTCCCAGAGAACAAAGTTCCCTGGGAACACACTAGAGCTGCATGAATGGAATGCTGATTGTGCTCCATTCTCTCTCAAGTACCTCTTGGAAACCCAGGAAGGGGAAAATGGGGAAATCGGAAGTTTGCACTGTAAATGACCCACTCTGCAAGTGGCATTCATTCCGTGGCTTCCAGAAAAGAAGAATTAATGCTGATTTCTCTGTCTGAAGGCTAAATATTAGTTTGACTTAATGAGTTCCAATTTGCAATTGCAACATCCAGGGAATCTTCCCAGTGTACATGGGCTTCATTGCCACTGGTGAACTTCATTACTGCTCCAGAGAAAGAATGAATTACCTCTGGAGTTCCACAGAACGCCCAGGAAAGGGAGGACAATTGGCCAAATAAAAGTTGTAAAAGTATTCAGCACCTGAACACAAAGATGAGATCTCACACAAGAGCCAGGCCAGAACCAGTGATTTTTGTTAAGACAATTCAGCACACAGAACACTGCTGCCACATCGACCAAAGTTTTCTCAAGAGATTTTTACTGACAGATGAGTAGCTCTGGGTGTGGGTTTAAACCTCTGTTTGAGGAGACATTCTCTCAAGGGCTGGGTGCAAATAAAAAAGAGGGACAGAGGAAAATCAAACACAACACAAGGCATTTATTGGGTGCTTTAAATTCAATCCTGTATATGCCAGGCTGTTCCTCTTTTCAGAAGAGCTGCTGGTACTGTTAAAGTAACATTATAGCATTTTTTTACTTGAGAATATGCAACATAGTGCATCCACTTTAGCAAGCATAGAATTTGACACAAGTATTCCTTCCAGAAACACTTCATCAACTTATGCAATCACTGTTCAACCAAGGGGAAACAGTAACAAAACAGTAACAAAAAGCATCAAGCCTGCATATACTGTTTATATTCCTCAGAGAATTTGGCTCATGGACTCCTCTACCCTCTTCAAAAAATGCATGGATGGTTTTGATGGATCACCAGCAGGAATTTTACAAGTTTTAAAAATCAGTAACAGCAGCAACATGGCAGGGGGAGGACCTTCATCCAGCGCTCACATTCTGAGCAAGTACAAGTGATAACCCACTGTTCTGACACAGACTAAATAAATCAGATGTATTATTGCTCAGCTAAACTTCCAGTCTCAGAAAGGATCCTGTTTGGCTGTTCCTTTTTATAAGCATTCTTCTCTTAGTTCACTGTTAATTTTTAACTATTTTTTTATCCTAGTTGCATACCTACTAGAGCATCTTGCTTTCAAAAGAAAGGCTTTAAAATAAGGAAAGATGTTTTAATTGTTAAATATTATTCTTCAGATACTATCCCCAAGACACAGAACAGTTTGTGTTAATACAAATAGTCAGAAGTGTTTCTAATTACACCCAGCAAAGCATTGTGAGCAATTCTGATTTCAGCATTTTGACTCAAAATATCCTTGAAGAAATAACTCACAAAAAGAATTTTTGCCTTCAATTCAGCAGCAAGGTAAAGACTCATCAGTTTAGCAACCATACAAGGAATTTCATTTAAGAAACTAATTTTGGCTGATTGATCTAAGAGCCAGTACTTCACTGAAGGCTAAAGTTACAGACACCATCAAATTTCACTGAGACCACCTGAAGCCCAGCTGTCAGAGTAACTGAAGTCACAAAAAGACCTTACACATATCACAGCTGGCCTCTTCACTGCTCAGCAAAATAAGAACTCTCTGCCTTGAAGTGTCTGCAAGAGCAAGACCTAAATGTGTAACACTGGAGGCAGCCTTAGGAATAAGATTAAAAGAAATGCAAGTATTCCCTGTAGAGTGAACTATTTTTTTTTTTGCCCTGTGACTGCAAAGGAGAATTTCTGTAAGGAGCCCTGCACCCCAAACCATGTGATCTATCTAAATATTTACACTATGAGCACTATTAGAAGTCTCCTCTGAAGTCATGAAGCACAGTATTTTCAGCAAGTGAAATCAAACAATTATTATGTAGATTACAGCTCACTTTTAACTGTTTTTATCAGGGAAAAGCTCCTTAATTGCTCTTTGTAACTCATAAGAACCCCACAGCTGTGGTTTCAACTGAATATACTTCAAAATGTCAAATACCTACTTCCACTCTGTTTTCTAAAAGGGAGGAGAGTGAAAAAAATGGAACCTAATTAAATTTCTTTCTTTTCATTACTATTTGTACCACTATCACACCAATTAGCAACATGCACCCAAAAGGCTTTTTGTTCATCTCTCTGGCCTCCCTACTTTTTCTTCCCATCCCTCAGAATGTTCCCAGTGTCCTTTCTTCCTTTTTATTCAGGCATATATCCTTGCTTTCATGGCTTTCTCTGCGCTATCTAATCCTGTAAATTCTACACTGATGAAAACACAACCAGAAACAATGTTTTAATTGGTGTACATGACATTTCCTCCTGTTCTACCCCAGTAATCAACTTCCAGTACACTTCAATGCTACTTTTGCTCTAACTTTCAAATACATCTGTAAACACTATCTAACCTTTGGCAGAAAAGAAGAGCACATTATGTTAAGAAAACGTTCTGGGCAGAGAAGAAAACATTGAAACACACAGCTCTCATAGTTTGCATTTTGTTTTCAGCTTTTTATGTTCTACAGTATCTATCAAACAAAGCCCAGCAAGTACTCAGCAACACAAGGAACTGTCAAGAAGGCAATTACAGCAAAAATTAATACTTACAGCCATAATTAACTCAAAAGGGTGTTTATACACCCGTACAGGGGACTGGTACTTCTGCACCATGGCTGCAGTTTAGTGAGATCAACTCAAACCTGAAAAAGAAATTTTTAAAACCATCTGTCAGACGTAGGAAGCCATTTTCAATTTTCTCTTGCAATTAGTCTGTGCGTGGTACCACGCTAGCAATTCCACAGGAAATCCTTCATAATTCCCTGACAACCTTTTTTAAGACCCAACAAGGGCTCTGAAAAGCTATATATATATATATTTGTCAGAAATGACTTATCATTTCTTCTAAAGACAACACAAAATTAGCACATTTTTAGTCCACTTTTAGTAACAAATCTTCAACAGATTTTATGACTCTTTGTCAGGATGGTGAGACTTCCTGTGCTGCTGCTGGGAACCAAACACTGACACATCCCAGCGACAGGCAGAGAAGTATTTCCCAGTCCCCCAGCATGGTCTGTGGGCTGCCCTGCTCAGAGCAGGGACTGGGCACAAGAAAGAAATACAGAAAACACAAAAAAGAGGTTAAAAAAATAAGTGCTAAAAATGCTTGTTTGCAAAAAGGAGGAAAAAAAGATGGATTATTAAAGCAGACCGATGGATCTTTACTTGATCATCTCCAAAATAATTGAAACTTTTGAGAGAAAAACTTATGTGATAGTTGTGGAAAAAAACTTGGAGAAAAATTCCACTATGCGGCCAGAAAAGATTCACTGGCAACACGGAGAGGAATTACTCCAAAGGCTTTGTGCCTGCTCTGCCCAGCAAAGTGCTTGACCCGAACTCTCTCGACTGCAATTACGTTTATTGAAAAATTCTGGCAGTAGCACTCGCATATGAATCGCGGGCGGCGAGCCAGCCTCAATTTAGCGAGAAATGGGTTTGCTACAGCAAGTTCGCTTCACTTTTCTGTCCGCAGGGACAGCGGGAGCGCTCCCGGCCCCGCAGCTGGGGCAGCGCTCCCCGGCCGGAGCCAAGAACAACCCCCCGAGCCACAGGAAAGTTTTCCGACATCCCAGCCCCGAGAAGAATTTACCCATGACTACCCCGCATTTTTTATTTTTTTGTTTTCAAACCACCTGAATCAGCACAAACAGCCGCAAACCTTCTCTAATCCCCGCACAAAAAGAGTTACACAACAAAGAAACTCCGCGTTCCTCCCACCGCGGCGGAACCGGGACACCCCGGGAGGGGACGGGATGGGGGGACAGCTGGGACAGCCCTGAGCTCTCCCGGAGGGATCCGGGACACCTGTGACAGCCCCGCAGCGACCGGGACACCCCGGGAAGGGAAGGGACACCTGTGACAGCTCCGCGCTCTCCGGAGGGATCCGGGACACCCCTGGAGGGGCCGGGATGGAGGGACACCGGTGACAGCCCCGCGCTGCCCCGGAGGGTTCCGCGACACTCCGGGAGGGGACGGGACACCGGTGACAGCCCCGCGCTGCCCCGGAGGGACCCGGCCAGAGCCGCCTGCACGGGGCGGCCGGAGCGCAGCGGCCGCGGCGCTGCCGTGACCCGCCCGAGGACCGCGACCCCCGTCCCACCATCACCATCATTACTACCATCATTACCATCACCACCCCCCGTCCACCACGGGTAGCGCCGACCGCTCCTCGGGGCTCCCCGCAGCCAGCGCTGAGAGGAGCCGGCGGGGAGCGGGCGGACAATGGGAAAGTTGCCGCGGGGCAGGGCGGCGGGGCCAAGGGACGCGGGGCGCGGGGCGAGGCCGCGGGCGGCTCGGCGCTGTCCTTACCGCTCGGAGCCGGCCGCGCTCTCCCCTCATGCCGCCGGGGCAGCTCCGTCCTGCGCGGGAGGGGCGCGCGCCGCCGCCCGTCGCTCGCGGTGCCGGGCGGGGGCGGGCCCGGCGCCTGCGCGCTGCCGGGGGCGTGGACGGGCTGGGCGCATGCGCGGTGAGGGCTGCCCGGCGGGCGTGAGGGGACCGGCGTGAGGGGATCGGCGCTCGTGCGGTGGTGGCGTGGTTTGCGTGGGAAAGAATCCTAAAGGTCATCCTGTTTCACCCCCTGGTGTGGGTAGGGTCAACTTGCGCTAGACCAGATTGCTTCGAGCACTGTCCAGCACGGCCTTGAACACTTCCAGAGATGGGTCAGCCACAGCTGCTCCGTTCCACTCCCTCACCTCCCTCCCAAAGAAGAATTTCTTCCAAATCTCCAATCACAGAATCGCAGGATCAGTAAGGATGGAAAAGACCTTAGAGATCACAGAGTCTAGCCTATGATCTAACACCACCCTCGACTATGGCTCTAAGTGCCACATTCAGTCTTTTCTTAAACACCTCCAGGAATGATGACTAAACAAATCTAAACCTCCTCTCTGTCAGTGAGAAGCCATTCCCTCTTGTCCTGCCACTACATCACCTGGTAAATACTCTTCCTTCCATCTTTCTTGTAGGCTCCCTTCAGGAGCAGCATGAAGCTGTGTCAGGGGAGGTGTAGGTTTGATATAAGGAAAAGTTTTTCATCCAGAAGGTGTCTGAGCACTAGAACAGGCTTCTTAGGGGGGTGGTCACAGCACCAAGCTTGCTTGAGATCAAGGAGCATTTGGACAATGCTGTCACATGGTGGGATTCTTGGGGTGTCCTGTACAGGGCCAGGAGTTGGACTTGGTGATCCTGGTGGGTCCCTTCCAGCTCATCAGATTCTGTGATTCTGTGATTCAGTACTGGAAGGCTGCAATTAGGTTATCCTGAAGTCTTCTCCAGACTGAACAATCCGAGTTCTCCCAGTCTTTCCTCATATCAGAACTGCTCCAACCCTCCAATCATCTTGGTTCCTCCTCTGGATTTGGTCCAACATGTCCATGTCCTGTGCAGGAGCCTCAGAGTATTCCAGGTGGGTTCTCACCTGAGTGGAGCAGAGGGGCAGAGTCCCCCTCAAACACAGAGTCGTGTACACACACCACAGGTGCAGGAGGGCATGGACAGCAGGACATGACACCTTCTGCAGGTACCTCCCATCCCCCCAGCTCCCTGAACATTCTGTGGGCTCACACCCCTCGTGGCTCCCTCAGCACAGTGCTCTGGGGGCTCTGGGTGGGTTTCAGGCACCATCAAGGGTAAGATCAACTTGTGACAAAGGCACAGCACGGTGCTCCAGGGTCATGGTGGTGAGGGAGTGCAGGCACCCACTCAGTCACTGCTGGAGCATCTTTCTGCCTCTTCTCTGTCTCCATAAGCCGCCAGCATTCACCCAGCTCAGGATATTTGCAGTCTGAGGTGCCTCAAAGAGCTCTGTCTCAAACCACGTGTAGTTTAACTGTGATGTACTAAGAGCAAGAAGTACAATTGTGGTTTTTACAGTACCAGAGTATCACAAACTGTGTTAAAATAAGGACTTGAAATTTAGGAACCCATGTCTCTGCTCTCTTCAGCAGCACTATTGAGACATTTTGTTTACCCACAATATCTTTCATTAATGGCTCACTCCCTCAGAATAGAAATCTGCTAAAATTCAGTCATGTCCTGACATTTAGATGCAATTCTTTCCCTCGGAAAGCTGAATCTGTGGTTACCACTAATGAGGGATTAAGCTACCATTCTTTCTTATACAAACCTTGTGTCTTTTAAAGTTAGTCAAGCATACCCTCTTGTCTGATCTGAACTAGTCCTTACAAGAAGTTGTTTAATGTGTTGAGAAATTGTTCCTTTCAATCTAATTTCTGCTGTGGCACTTGGCCAGTTTGACTTCATGTAGCTGGAGTTAACCAGTTAATTGTAATTAGATTTAGTTATCTGATTATATTCCATGCCATTATGCCTGCAACATCCTTTTCCTGCTCTGAAAGCCTGAGATATAATCATACCTGCATAGCAGGGCAAGGAATTTACACCCACTCAGATTTCTCTTTGTTCATAACATTTCCCTCTTTAGATTCTGGGAAATGTTCTAATTCTTACTGACTGCCTCTATTCTACTTCACCAAATGACCAGGTAACCAGAAAAGCTTTATTTTGACTTTTAAAGGTATTTGGAGTTTATTGATAGAGTGAAAATCCACAATTTAATGTCTAAATGAGTTGTCATCTCAGCTGTTTTCTGCAGAAACAACAATCTTAGTAAGATAGACAAAGAAGAGGGAAGCAATGTGGGTTTAAATTTTTCTACTGTTATTTATTTTCCTGTTATATCTTCTCTTATGGAAGCTCCAGCCATGCATCGTTAGGAGGAATATAATGAATAAATGTGTGGGTGAAATGTTTCAGGAAAGCTGTGAGGCATGCTGGAGACTGAAGCCCAGAGGACACAGGCTGAAAGTGCAAACCGTTCCATATTTTTGGAAAATTAGGAACACAGCCTGCTAGATATGAAGGGAAGTTTGGCCTTAGGGAGGTTATGCAAGGTCGGTCACTTCCCTCCATCTGAGCACTTCCCCTGGATTGCATTCCTTCACACTATGAACTTCAGTTACACAACTCGAAGCAACTCTTGATTCAGACAATATTGCCATGGAAATTAATGAGAACTATTGATATTCAATCCTTTACTATTAATAATAACAACTAACTGAGAGTGCATTTGCTTGGGAGCAGTGCAGGGCTGATGCATATGAGAATAGATTCAAAATGCCTCTCAGCCGTGCTGGAATGCAGCTCAAGCTCCTGGAATTTCAACAGGCAGGAACTTGCTCTTGTTTCTTTTGTTTGCATCCCAGGCAGTGGAGAAAAGTGAAGCGATCCTGTCTTCCCTTTGTCCATCAAGTCTCATCTTCAGAGCTGTTGTGCTAAAGAGAGGAGATTGTCAGCAGTTCACAACAAGAGAAAACATGTTCACTCAAGGTCTTGCTGGTAAGCCATACATTTATTAAAATATGTGGAAAAGGGATGAGAGTTTGGGTTCAGACACACTAAAGTGCTTCAAGAGCTGTTCCCTAACAAATCTGTGCCATCTGAGTCAGTGGAATTTTTTATGTACTATTGGCTGCATTTAAATAAATACCTGCTTCCTAAAACTTTAAAGCCATGGAAATGGTCCCAAATGATAACACTGCCAGCATGATGGAAAGAATAATAAGCATGATGAGTGACAAACAGTTAATGGAACAGAGTTGTGCCCTGGGGACATTGATTCTGGTTTGCACAGAGTTTTTATTTAATGCATCACAGGTATTTCACTAGGTATCACCATTTTTGCTTTCCCGTGTCAGTCTAGGAAGAGATGAACTGGTAAAGCTGGGTGTGAGGATGTGTGAACTCCTTCACCCTTCTTCTCTTAAAAGTAACTGTGTTCAGCCCTCCAGACACAGACCTGAATGTGCCCATCCATTACAGTTGTACATATTTTTGTAAGCTCCCTGGACAGCCCATACTGGGGAAACACTGAACAGGAGAAAAAAATTTTCCACATATCTCTGGAGATCTTAAAGCCCTTCATAGTGCCAGGGAAGATGCTAGTTATCCAGACATGCAGTGTAAGTATTGAGGCTCACAAAACGCCATGGGAAAAGTCACACAGTAAGTCAGTATGAGAAAGGAGACCAGAGCTCCTTACTTCCTGGGTGGTTCCCTTATTTCCTGCCCTTTAGCTCTGCAGTAGTTTTCCACTATTCACAAGATTGGGGTAAGGGTAAAATATCTCCAGACTGGCCTGTGTTCGGAGAGGGGATGTTAGTGTACGATACCTAAAAGGTGTTACACTCCATAATGAGATTTTTATTCAGGATTAAACCAGCCTTAGTTTACTGTAGTTTATTGCACCATAAGTGAAGGTGTATTAACTTTATTCCACTATTGGATTTATCTGAGCTTTTCCATAGAAAAGCCTTAAATGACCTTGTAGACTGGAGCCCTTTATGTCTTGGTGCCACAAACAGGCAGAAACATGTTTTTTCCTGTCTTCTCAAGTGACTGGTAGGAAAATTGAATTGTAGGCTGGGAGCTGGCCAGGGACACCAGCTGCCAGCACTCGGAGTCCAGCAGCTGACATCAGAGCACCGGCCCCATTGACAGCAAAGGTTACGCAGACAAACATTAGCAAATAGGACCAAGTCCTGATTCATAAAATAGATGAGTCGGGATGAGCGTGTGGCACATGTCCCAGCCTTTATTCCCATGCTCTCCCTGCAAAGCCTGTACCCATCCAAGGCTCCCTGCCTCGAGTTCCGTGTCACTGCTCAGGAGCCGTGCAATGCTGAAACAAAAGTGAGCAGGTGGTGAAGGGGGGGCTGCTCATACAGAGATAATTAAATGTGAGGAGCTGGTGGAGTGGATATTCTGGATGAAGAATAGGATCCAACATTTATTCCAATAGCTGTGTTGGATGTTTGTAACACCTAAAAGCCTATTAGCACTGTTTTCTTGGGGGACTATGGGGAGCAGGGGACACCCTCTGAGGCTCCCACTGGGTTATTTTATCCCTCAGACATCAGGAGGTGGCACAGGTTAAAGAGAACTCACCCCCATGACCTTTTTTCCAGTTAAGGAAATAAAGGTAAAGGGAATGAAAGGAAAAACACTTGGATAATAACTAATTTGCTGAGGATTTTTATTGACGCTGAAGATGTCAGGCTCATAATCCAGGGAGCTGGAGTTGTGCATGAGGAAAGGTTCACTGGGCTGTTGGGAATGCCCAGCTTTTCCACTTGCCTTTGGAAACAGCCTTTGTGTCTGTGTGCCACTGCCTGGGAGCTGCCTGGTACCTGCCTCCCAGGGAACAGCCTGTTTCCAGTTGTCTCTTTAAATGACTTAAAGCACTGCCAGGATCTGATCACTCATTTTTTAGAAAAATAGGAGTCTCAGCCAAAGGCTCAGCAGAAACGATGAGTGTATTTCCTATAGAAATAAAAACAAAGGCTGTTTACCATCCCTCCTTTTAATGAGTCTGACAGTACAAATACACTCAGCTCCCTCAACAAGCACTGAATCAAGCTGCTGGGTCACTCACCAGGTAGGGACCTTGTCCCTATTTGCCTCTAACATGTTGATATTTTTAATTTTTTTTTAATACAAGAGGAGTGGTAAGAAACAATTACTTACTATTAAAAGTATTGCACAAATCCATCTCCTTTTAAAGGACACAGTGACTCCACTAGAGCTGGGTCTGCACCCTGTGGGCAAACACAGCACCTTTCAGCAGAGCTCTGTCAGGACAAGTTGCCTTTGTGACTGCTGCTCCTCCAGCACCACAGTGCCTGTGTACAGCTTATTCCTGTGCCTGGAGGAAAACGAGGCATTATGAGGCACTTGCACACCAAAATAACTACCAGTATTGCTATTTTAGGGTTTAGTTTTCAACTTGCAGTCTGTGGATCAGGCCTGTGCTGGCAGCCTTTGTCCACGTGTGTCTCAAAACTTGAGAAACGCAAGTTTTGTGACGCTGTTTGCAGACCCCAGAAATACTGCTTATTGTCTCCGATCAGCATCATGCCTGGCATGAATTCCGGTCCTGTATCCAAGGCAATCTCATTATTTGCTATACATACACGATCTGTGTGGTTAATTTCTTTCTCCTTCTCACGAGGGAGGAACCTTCCTGTGCTCCACAGGCATGCCTGTGTTTAGGAGATTAAAGAAAGCAGGCAAGACGCATGAAAAATGTCACCCCGTCGCGGTGGCAGCAGCCTGAATGGGATCACAATTCTGAGACAGATGTTCCTTCCAATTGAATTGTCTGTGTCAGTGATTGCAGAGTTCAGGGTTCTGGAGAGGAGTGAGGCGGAGGGCACGGCTGAGCAGAGGGCTGGCTGCAGCCAGGGAGTTGGCACAGCGCAAGCAGCAGCGCTGCTGATTCTGACACGGCTGCACCATTAATCTGTCTCGGCCTCGAGCACCGCTGGCTGGCTGTCCTGGAATTAATTTGGCTAATGTAGCGCGTGATGGAAAGCCACGTTTGCAATCTCTTTGCCAGGCAAGGCTGGATGGATTGATAGCATCCTCTCTCCCTGGTTAAGAGAACTCATAGCAGAGCTCCACTGAAGGGACACCCTCTGAGGCTGTGGCTCCATCCCCCAAGAGCTGACAGAGAAGATGTTTAACACCTCCTGGCTCTGGTGGTTGTCAGGGGGAGCCTGAGGAGACAGGGAAGAGGTGGCATTGTCACAGGGGTGGCTTTGCCACCCCTGTGCAAGTGGGAGGTGTCAGAGTTTGTTCTGAGGGCAGGTTTCAGTGTCAGTCTCCAAATAACTTGTTTTCTCCAGCACAGGAAGCCTATTTGCAGTCATGGTTTCAAACTGGTGGCTGCAGACTAATGTGTGACCACTAAGTAGTTAAGTTATCTAATGAACAGCTGTTTGATTTGCTTTTGGTCACAAAAGGCTGAGTGTCAATTAAACAAGAGCCCAGTGACAGAAAGGACTGAAATGCCCCCAGACAACTCCTGACAGAGACTGAAAATGAGCCCAGTGCTTTCCTTGTGTCCCATCCCCAATCCCCCCGATGCACATGGGCCCTTGTGGGCCTTTGCTGCACCACTTCTGTGGGGAGAAAAAAAGAGTGTTCTGGAGCACCCAGGAGGAGGCAAGAGGCAGGTGAATATGGCAGTGATGGGAGCTGAGGCAGAACCAGAAGAACCAGCCCAGCAGACGCTCCAGAGAAGCAGAGGACAAATCTGCCCAGCAGCTCATCCAGCTTGGAAAGCAGAAAAGGGTGCGCAACAGACAGGATGATATGAGAGGGAGACCATCACCCATCCAACAGAGCCCCAGCTAAATTAATTTTGTGTCACAGACAGCAGGGAAAGGACTTTTTGAGGGAGGCTGAGCACCCCTTTACCACAACCACTGTGTAAGATGCCCTTGGTGAGCAGCTGTGTGCCCCTCCCCTCCCCACCACTGCACTGGCACGTTCAGATCAGAGAGAACTGGAGCTGATTGTAATAAACCCATTAGCACATGGATGTGAGCCACAACACGGCACTGTGCAAACTAACCCAGAAGGAGCTTTGCAATGTAGGCAAGTTAATTGACAAAAATAACCCCCAACCCACCCTGGCTGCTGTGCTTTGCCATGGGAACAATATTGTGCATGTGATCACATTCAGCAGGACACAAGCAGCCTAAGGGTCTTTTTACATTTGGCTTGAAAAGGCTAAAAATAGACCCCAAACCACATTCCTTTTTTACATTGCCATCTCCTCTGCCTCTTCCTATTCACTGGCACTTTTACATGCAAAGCAGGATTTGGGATCCAAGGCCCCATAATTAGACTACAGCCTGGCAGCTGCAAGTGGAACAGCTGGAGGTGTTATTTTTACAGGTTATTAATTGACTCCATGAAAGCCCAGCAAACAGAGAGCCAGCGAGCTGCAGTCCACAGCCACATGACAAGGTCTTAGTGACAGGAAAAGATAAAATAAAAGAGAGAACGCAGAATCCTAAAGCCGATTAGTTAGAGCAATTTCTCCAAAGCTAAATATAGGGAAAAAATCCTCTCCCATCTTCAGCTCCGTTGGCGGAGATGAGAAAGCACAAGGAAGGAGATAGACAGAAATTTCATTTTTCACATAAGCCCCCATGGGTGGAAGGCAGATACTGCTGCTTTGGTGACGCTCCCAACACTTAAATGCAACTGTCCCTGGCAGCTCCCCCTGACCAGCCCTTTGTTCAGCTCACAAGTGCAGCTGCACTTGCTCCAGCCTCACTGCACTGGACAGGGGAATGACACAGGGAAGGTCCCGGTGCCATGCCAGCACCCGGCCATGGCCAGGCTGGCACAGCCCTGGTACCTCTCTGCCAGACACAGATGGGTGAGCCTGCAGAGCCCTCCCTCAAAGGGGTGAACCACCCACATTGCCCCAAACCAAAGCAGGACAGAGCCAGGACACTTCTTTCCAACTCTCTTTCCTCCCTGTCTTTCCTGCAGCTGGGGACAGATGAGGCTTGGGGACAGCTGAAGCCACCTGCAGCCACAAGAGACACCCCTCATCGAGAGCTGGAATAAGGAAATGGGTGCTGACAGCACGAGGGGATGGGATTGGGTCATCACCTCTGCAAAACCTATTGTACATCTAACATCTCAGGGAAATAAATAACAGGCAACTCCAGCAGAGATGCTGAGAAGCTGGGAAACTGGCAGAGCATTTCAGATTTATGGGAAATTAATTTAGCCCTGGATGCTGAGAGCCAGCAAGGCCCTCTCCCCAGGACAGCCCATACTGCTGGCCCAAGATGTGGGGTCTTTGTCAGACTTCAGGTTTAACTTCTGAAAATAAATCACACTTGTACAGCAGAGGTGAAGCAGTACCTCTCCCAGAGCAGAGGACAGCCAGGATCCTGGCACTCAGCATCCCCTGTGCTGGCAGCCAAAGGGGAAGGGGAGGCACTGGAAAGGCTGCTGCTGCTTGGAGGCCAAAACATAGCCCAAGAAAGTCTCTTCTTCATCAGGACACAGAACAGTCCCATGTTCCACAGCTCCAAGACAGGGATTTCTTCCCACTTTCATCACCCACACAGCAAGAGAAGCACCAAACACCCCCTCCAGATGTGTCTTCACAATGTTCAGTCATAGACAGTGGTTAGAAGAAGGGGATATTTCTCTCCAACCTCCATCCTTGACACTAGACACCCCTCTGGGTGGGTTTGGGGTTTTTCCAGTCCCTCCCTTATTCCCAGCTGTTCAGGGTCTGTATCTGGAGACAGATGAGGGAAACCCATGCTTTGTATTCTCACCCTTTGGAGAGCATTTCTGTGATAACCAATCCCATTAGACATCCCTTCAACACGAGTGTGCCCTCCTGGCCCAAACCCACCCCTGGGCTCACTGCCAGGGCTGTTTTCCATGCCAGCCTGGCAGTGGACTGTCCTCGGGCAGGAAAGCTCCTCTTCAAAAGCCAGCTCTGCCTCGTGCTGTGATCTGGGAAGAGCTGTCAGAGCTCCTGCTGGGTGCCAGCACTTCATTCCTGTAGGATGGGGTTATGGGTCAGGCCTTTATTTCCAGCACTGTCTGCCTGCTCCACACACAGTGCCCAGGCTGCCAAACACCCCCAAACCACAGCAAGGCCATGGGGCTTCCAAAACTTGGGTTTCATACTGGCATGGAGCCTTTCCCCAGGCTGGGGGTCCCCACAGGAGCAGAAGTGCCAGGGGCAGAGGGACAGCCCCAGAATGGGGGTCCCATGGGGAAGGCAGGGCTGGGTATCCAACCTCAGGGCTACAGGGATACACCACCTTCCCCTCAGCCAGTAATTCAGCCCAGGCAATTGCTCTGTGTCTGACAACACAGGAGCTGGACCCACTGCAGGAGAGAAACCAAACATGTAACAGACAGCTGTGGTTCTGCATGTGCCCTATGTTCCTGTGGTGCTGCACAGTGCCCCTCTGCACTCCCTTTAACCCTGGCAGGTGGGCTGCAAACACTCTGCCACAGGAAGGGAACTCAGCATCACCTGTGTGACTCTGCTCAGGCCTGGGGAGGTGCATGTTGCTCCTTCATCCACAGGTGGGGCAGTCCCACGTGTCCCCAGGCTATTTTCCCTGGTAGGGCTCAGTCTGTGCCATCTGTGCTACCATCACACCTCTCCACAAGATCCAAAGCCGTGGTTGCACAGGGATAGACAGCACTTTGGGGACAGCAGGAGGAGAGGAGGCTTTTTCCAGGGGGTGTCAGAACCACAGGTGACAGTGCTGGAGAGCAGAGAGCTGCTGGCAGCTCCCAGGGTTGCGAAAGTCTTTGGCCTTTGTGGCGTGGGATGGGGATTTGGGAGCAAAGCACATCGAGCGAGCTGAGGAGAGTGACATTTTCCTTCCCAGCTGCTCCATCTGTGCCCACGCAGCCGGTGGGATGACTCCGTGCAACTAATGATGCAACGTGATTAGTAAACAAATGATGTATTTGCACCAGGAAACAAAAAAAAAAGAGGAAAAGGAGAGAAAAGAAAGAAAACGAGTCACATTCTGGCCTGGCAGCATGCAGCAGTGAGCTCTTTAAAAATCTGCTGAGGAAGGCACTTGCACAGCACATGGTTTGGGCAGATCAATGAAGCTGCAAAGCAGCCTGGCAGGCACACAAATCCACTTTCTAATGAAATTTACAGCAAGTGGAATTTAGGTCACTACTCGGAAGCATTCAGTCTATTCCAGGCAGCTTTTAAAATATTTAAGAAATAGCTGTCAAATTAAGCCTGCTCACCTCTGACTGCAAGGTCCAACTTGGAGCCATGGCAGATTTCTTAGCTGTGGCTTAAAAAGAAATATATTTTTAAGCTTTCTTTGATTGCACCCTCCCACCATCACCACCACACAGTGATTGGCATCAACTCCTGCCATGCAATCCTGGCCCTGGTGGGAGCTTTGAGTTCCAAGGATGCTCAGGCTGTACCCAGCCCAGCCTCATCCTTCCCCAGGGTCAGGGCAGTGAGACACCAGACGTGTCCTTCCTCCAGCCTGTGCCCAAAGGACTTCAGCTGCTGCTGAAGGAAGAGCAGTGCCACAGCCAGACCTAAAAGCAGCTCTCGAGGGAACAGCTAAAAGCAGCCTCTTAGCAGAGGTGAGCCTTCAGCAAGGCTGAGCGATGCCGAGTGGAAGGGTCTGGGCTGCACTGCAGCTTGCCAGTGTTATTCCCAGATGTCACACTCCAAGAGAGCTGCCAGAGCAGCCTCAGTGAGTGGTGGAGGGAGAGGAAAGGTGACAAACAAGCAGTTTTTTGGCTGTTTACCCAGCAGAAGTGGCCACGGCCCGCAGTCTCCACACTCACAATTCCTGCAGAGATCAGAGCAGGCCAGACATTTCTGCTTCCAACAAGGTACAGTTCAAACCCTTACATAACACAGGCTGTGAGCTGATTGCTGCCCCAGCTCAAGGTCCAGCCAGGCACAGAGCTCAAAGTTCTTCCAACCTCAGCACAAACCAGGAGCAGAGTGGGGGAGAGCGGAAGGCAGCCCTGGAGCTCAGTGTGAGGGGAGACACCACAGGCACAGCCAGGCCCTCTCTGGGCTGTGCTTTGGAGGACAAAGAGGTTTCCCCATCGCTCACCAACCTGCCCACAGCTTGTTCCTCACAACCTGGCTATCTCCCCTGCCCACAAGGGACCTGCTCCCCTTCCACAGGGTCTGACCAGACCCCAGCACAGCCCCAGCACTCAGATCTGGCCTGGCTGCAGTTGAGGTACAGCACAGGTACCTGTGCAAACACCTCTGCCTCCTTCCTCATTATACACATAAATACCCATTTCATGCTCAGCTGATGGAGGATTTGTTAGGCTGGGTTATGATCCTGGCTGCTGCTCCACACTGGCTGTGTTCCAGGATCTGGAACCAGGGGACACAGTCTCCAATATCTCTCCCATCAGCACTCCTGGCCACGGATGAGTGCCCCAGAGCATACTCTGACACTATCCCTGTATTCACCCTGCATGGCCTGGCCCTTCTTCCACCTCACTGTCTCTCCTGACAGAGTTCCATGTCCATCCCTGCAGCTCTCCTGCCCTTTTCTCCATTCCTTGACCATAGGGATGTTATTGAGTCTGGAAGAAGTGATCCTTGGATATCACCCAGCTCTCTGGGACCCCGCTTCTCTCTAGGGCATTTTCCCATAGGATTCCTCCAGGAAGATCCCTGGAGAGGCTGGTTAGCTCTTCCCATGCCCAGGGCTCTGACTGGATGTCCCTGGCAGCACACAGAGGCCTTGGGCCCTCCTGACTCCACAGCAATGCTACCCTCCCAGATGGATCCAACTCTAAATGTCTGCAGACCCATACAGTACCAGCAGCTGGAGAGGAGCCTGTGTTCCTCCACATCCCCAGCCACAGCCCTTCTCACCCAGACACCCAGAGTGAGCACTGGGTGCTGGAGCAAAGGCAGCACTGCTGGGTCCAGTTCTGCTCAGGACTTCATTCTTAACGAGACACTTGGAGACAGAATTTAGCAAGGAAGAAATCCCATACATGGCTAAGGAGCCAACATGGCCACCTCGAGCTGAGCAGCACATCCTACAAGCACAGGGAACACACACAGTCCAGCAAGCAGCACGGGATTATGGAATTTCACAGCACACGGGTGTTTGGCTTGGCTTGGGAATGTTGCAGAGCAAGTGGAAATTCCCTCCAGGAAGGGAAATCCAGGAGCCAGGCTCCTGTGCAACATTTGTCCCTGCTGTTTAGATACATTTTGCTCCCCAAACGGGAGGAGAGAGAACGTGAAATGCCCAAGTTACCCTTCCAGGAAACCTCCTGCAGGAGCTGGGTACACCTGATCCAACCTACAGCAGAGCTGCCTGCCCTGCACACTCCAGCTGCTCTTCCTGGCTGCAGGATGGCCAGGGACATCCCATGGAATGCTCCGAGCCCGGCTGGCAGTTGTGTAACGCACAAGCAGCCTGGGCTGCTGCCAGGGCAGAGCAGGGATCTCCCGAGGGATGTAATCCTGCCATGGTCTCGCTGCCTGTGCATCCGATAAGAAAGGCTCCCAGTTTTCCCACTTCCGTGAAAACAAAAGATTCTGCGGAGCTCCACACCCTCTAGTGGAGGTGGGAGCTCGGCACACCGATGCTCCCAACCCCACAGCACCGCAGAGATCAGGTCGGGATCCCGAAAGTCCCTGCACATCTGCAGGGTGTGACAGCCCTGGGGTCAGTGCAGAAGCCAGTTCTCTGCTGCCCGCACAGCCACCTGCAGCAGTTAAACACCTGCCTGCTGTGCTCAGGCACAAAAGCATTAAATAAGAAAAAAGCAAGTCAACTTTGAAAAATGGATTTTATTCATGTTCACCATCCATTTAGGCACAACTGCTTTCTATAACCTACAGGAAAACTGGAGGGGGACTTTACAAGAGCATGGAGTGCCAGGACAAGGGGGAATGGTTTCAACAGGCACAGGGAGGGGTTAGGTGGGGTATTAGGGAATTAATGACGGTGGGGAGGCCCTAGCAGAGGTTGCCCAGACAAGCTGTGGCTACCCTATGGACATGTTCAAGGCCAGGCTGGACAGGGCTTGGGGCAACCTGGGCTAGTGGGAGGTGTCCCTGCCCATGGCAGGGGGTGGAAGGAGATGGTCTTTATGGTCCTTTCCAGCTCAAACCCTTCTATGATTCTGTGATAACCCAAAAAGACCACACAGGTATAACCAAACTGCAAGAGCAGCTCTCACCATCCTGCAGAATCACCTCTCAGTCCAGCCACCTGAAAATAAATAACCAGGATGTTCAGCCAGGAATGCAGCTGAAGCCAGAGCCCCTGTCCTACACAGACCCATCTCCTCTTGATCAGTGTTAACTGAAGCACCATCCCACCCCAGCTCTCCCTAAAATCCTTCCCAAAAGCATCTCTACCACAAGCACTTCCAAAAGCACACCAGAGCCAGATCACCCATCCCACAGCAATAACAAACGGGTAAAGGACTTGTTATTTTGGCCAGGGATTTTTGCCAGGAGCCAAGATCACTGTGGTGCCACCCTGTGGTTCCCAGCACCGGCCTTCCCCCCTCCCTTCCCACACTTGCCAGGGCAGAGTCTGCCCCCAGGTGAACCCCCTGCTGCAGGAGAGAAACCAAATATGTAACAAGAGAGCAAAGTACACAACTTCCAGCAAAGCTTTCCATCTGCTCAAGTGCAGAAACCACTTTATCACTATTCCCTACTACGTGGGGAACAAAGTTGCAACTCAAACAGTATCTAGTGATAAATCAAGCACCCAGGTTCTCATTTCCATACCTGAAAGAGCACCAGTTTGATTTTGCAAGATATTTTCAAAAGACATGCATACGTTAAAAAACCCCAACCCTGTTTTTCCTTGGATTAGTGGTGCAGCTGTTGTATGCAGTATCATACATGACCATCAAAATGCTTCATGAATGTTCACACCTGTTACTGCACAGGTGAGGCCCAGCACGGAGCCCACCTGGGAGCTGCTCTTGGGCGCGGGTGAGGCTGGCTGGCAGCACCCAGCAGCCGTTCCCCAGCCCACAGACCCCGTACCCCTGCCCAGGAGGAGCACCCGGAGCTCCCACGACTCACCTGGTGCGCCCTCACCTCAGGAATGGAAGCACCGAGTCTCATCCATGTCACCATCTGGAGCTGTGGCTTCTCTGGGGCTGAGCCCCCGCAGGAAATCCTGTGAAACACAAAGTTCTGGGACACTGGCTGCAAAAACAAAGTCCTGGTGTGGTGTTGGCCCTGGGGCTGGCCCTGCAGCCCCCTCCCCACCACACCTCTCACTCCTTACACCCCATCCAGCTGTTCCCCGCTGCTCTCCCACCCTGCTGTGGGCCCAACACCTCCCCAGGGAGCAGCCACAGCCCGGGGTTGTCCCTGCACAGCACCCCAGCCCTCCCACAGTCCCATACCCCCCACAGAGACCCCAAACCCTGCCTTCCCCAGCCCCCACTGCAGCCCCCCATGGAACTCTGACCCCCAGGCCAGAGTCAGTACCCCCACTACACCCCAACATCTCCCCTGCATCCCAACCAGCCCCTCACAGCTGCCTCCCCATACCCTGTCCCCCAGGCCCTCACTATCCCCCTTCACTGCATCCCACGCCCCCCAAACCCTGTCTCCCCCAGCCTCCTCACGGTCACCTCCCCCCCCCCCCCCCCCCCCACCCCCCCGACCCTCCCTCAGCGCCTCTCACACCCCGTGCCCGCCATGTCCCCGAGCCTCTCTCAGCGCCACGCGGCCAGAAGCGGGGAGCGGAAGCGGGGACCGGGAGCGGGCCCGGGAAAGCACCGAGAGCAGCCGCGGGCCGGAGCGCCGAGCAGGGCACGGCCCGCCGGGGACAGCGCCCTCGTGCGGCGGGAGCCGGGACTGCAGCGGCGCCCGGGATCCTCCGGGAAGCGCCGGGAGCGGAGCTGGGGAACGGGAGGAGAAGTGCCGGCAGCGGAGCCCGGCGCTGTGGGGCTCGGGACCGGCAGAGAACAGCTCCCGTGCCGCTCGGGAACGGCCCGAGCCGGTGGGGGTTGGTTTTGGAGCTGCTGGTGCGAAGGGAGTCCCGGAGATGCTCCGGGGACTGGAGCTCCCCGCTCTGCAGCCGGGCTGGGAGCGCTGGGGGCCTTCACCGGGAGAAGAGAAAGCTCCAGGGAAAGCCCACAGCCCCTTCAGGGCCTAAAGGCGGCTGGTGAAAGGATGGAGAGTGACTTTTTACACAGGCAGATAGCGATAGGACAAGACAATAGTTTTACACTGGAAGAAGTGAGGAAGAAATTCCTCCCTGGGACAGTGCTGGCAGGCTGGCACAGGCTGCCCCAGCCCGGGAGGTGCCCGAGGCCAGCTTGTCCTGCCCGGGACAGTGAAGGGTGTCCTGCCCATGGCAGGTGTAGAATGAGATGGGCTTTTAGGTCCTTTTCAACCCAAATCATTCCATGATTCCATTATTATAATACCCACCAAAGGCAAAATCTCTGCACACAGAGAGTTCAGAGGCCTTTCTTGGCTGGAGCTGAAACCACAGGGCAGTTAATACAGAATAAATCAGTATTTTGATTTAATATTCTGCTGATGGTTCTCAAGGCTGCTTATTTATGTTGAATTGTGCTTCACTTTCAGTGACTCTGACAGCCCCACTCCTGTCTGAGAGAGAGGCTTTCAGCACAAATACAGATATCTCTCAAGAAATTTAATCACAATTTTCCCTCCCAAGACTTTTTGGTATAAACAGCCTGGGAGCAGAAAACCACTCCAACACACGAGCAATAACTTGCTCCCCGATGGAGCATTAAAAATGAAGCAGTGTTTACATTTATTTCTGCAATAACACACTTTAGCAGACCTCTTATAAAATATAAATACAAGTCCAAAGCTGTGCAAAACCTGGATGGGAGGAGCAGCTGGGGAAACCAAACCACCAGAGAACAAAAACTCACTTTTGCCCATTAAAGCTTACTGTGGCCTCTGGGTGCTGGCACATCCAAACACAGATTGAGTGACACAGGGACAGGTTTGTGCCACCAGCCCAGCCGAGCAGGTAATTCCACACTCAGGTTCCCCAGGAGTGGGTGCCTGCGCTGCTCAGAGCCTGCTCTGAATACTAAACTCTTCATTGCCTTGTGATTTTCCTTCTGCCGCTTGTAAATACACAGCAGGAGTGTTCTACAAATACCGGGGAACATCTTTCCAGTCCCTGTGAAAGCAGAGGGCACGATCCCTACTTTGCACAAAGAATTGTGATGCAGGGGGATGAATGAAAACACAAATACCTGCAGATCTGAGGAGCTGACTTTTCAAAAGCTGCTTTTGTGCTTCTCAGAGCACAAAGCCCTCCCCTGCTGCCCCTTGACCAGTGCTTACAAGCTGAGGGATGTCCCCTCTCCCAGCACAGCCCCGCTTCTCATGCATTGCTGGTTTAATGCTGAAGTCACAATGCTCAATCTTCTTTTTTTCCTTACAGATTCATAGAATTCTTGAGGTTGGAAAAGACCTCCAAGACCATCAAATTCAACTGTGATTGCAGTGAAATCCTTTAGGGGTGCTGGGTATGAGCATGGTGGGAGAGCCCTGGAGCAAAAGGTGCAGTGGCCAGATGAGCTGGCCAGGCTGTGCTGGCTCCCCAGGCACACTCAGGAGAGAGGGGGGCTTGAAAACTGAGCCAGGGGGGCTCCAACCCCTCACAGCCCTGTTTGGCACCAGCCTGGCAGGGAGACACAATCCCACTGTGGGCAGGGACAGCCACCCATTCCCTCCAAGGCAGCCCAGGGCACGTGCGTGCAGAACAAAAGCATTTCACATCCTTTCACGAGTTTTATTTGTGAAGATAAAAGCATTTCAGTCCCTTTGCTGCAAGCCATGCATCCTGCTGATCCCCCTGTGCCCACCTCATGCTCAGTCTTTTGCCTCCAAGGGAGCCAGGGGCTGGCTAGCTGCCACACCCAGCAGGATTCCATCCTCCTGGGTGCAATTCTGCCCAGCTCTGGCTGGCTGTAAACGTTGTGGATCTCATTTGTACAGCAGAGCTCGGGCTGCCTGGCTGATGGCAGGGACAGCACTGAAAACAAACATTCTTTTTTTTTTTTTTTTTTTTCCTTTTTGATAAAAGAAAACATTACCTCTCCGAGATTTACACAGTAGATCAAGCATAAACCTGAATTATCTCCCTCCTCTCTTTCTCCAGGGAGCAGATAATAGGAGGATGTCTCCATCCTTCTGCTTTGTTCCTTGTCACCCAGCTTGGCAGCATTTTGGTTGCTATTAAACCACACTCACCCCCCCTTGACATTTAAAGGCCTGTTGTTTGATTGCTGTCACAGTCCTGTTCGTGGCTCCTTCAACCAGTTCCCTCCTCCTCTTCCCACCAATGATGGATTTTATAGTTTACTCTTTTTATTTGCTCTCCTCATGCTGTGCTCCAGCAGAATGCTCTCGCTGCCAGACGTGGGGTTTGCTACTTGCCCACAGTGTCACATCACACCCGAGCAGCTCTGGGCACAGTGGAGCTGCCCTGGCTTTCAGCAGAGTTAGGAAAGCTGAATAACACCTGGATCTGGGAGCCTGATCCTGCTGGGGTTGGATCCTGCTGCTTTCGGGGTCACTGCTGTGGTGTGGGATGTGTCAGAACACAGATATTCCTGATGGGGTCATTGGTTTCCACAGCTGATCCATTGCCCCACGTGGAATATCCCATGGGATGAGTGGACACTGGCCCCAGGGTGAGGAGCACCTGGTCCCTGAGGGAGGGGAGCAGAGCCTTTCTGCTCCTTGGGAGCAAAGCTGGGATGCACCATCAGCTGGGGGATTGATTTACAGCTCATCCACCAGGGGAGAATGCACAGAGCAGAGGGTTTGCTGCCACCAGAGCTTTGCCAGATGATCTGCAAAGGACAAAGTATTCCAGTGCATCAAGCCCTTAAAATCCCTTAAAATCCCTTTGGACCTCTCTGAGCCCTCCTCTTGGCAAGGTCAGAAATGCTGAGGGTGGGACCCAGCTCTGCCAGCTGTGCCAGAAATTTGGTCTCATGTTCAGGTGTGGAGTTCAACAGGTAAAAGTAGGTAAACACAGGTAAAGTTCTTTTTTACCAGAGTTTGAAATAAAGCTGAGCTCTTGGCCCATGCATGTTTGTACTCTGGGTATCTCTGTACCTGCTCCTGGCCTGCTCCCACCACCCAAACTCCTGTGTGTCCCAGGGCTGCTCACACTGAGAGAATCATGGAATCGTTAAGTTTGGAAGAGATCTCTAAGATCACCGAGTCCAACCCTTAACCCAGCACCACTGAAACATCCTCAAGTGTCACATCCACACATCTTTTAAATCCCTCCAGGGATGGTGACTCCCCTCCATCCTGGGCAGTCTGTTCCAGGGCTTGACAACTCTTTCAGTGAAGAAATTCTCCATAACAGCTGATCTAAACCTCCCCTGGTACAACTTGAGGCCGTTCCCTCTCCTTCAGTCCGTGTTCCCTGGGAGCAGAGCCCGACACCTCCCCACCTGCCCCTCCTGGCAGGGAGCTGTGCAGAGCCAGAAGGGCCCCCCTGAACCTCCTTTTCTCCAGGCTGAGCCTCCCCAGCTCCCTGTCATAAGACTTGTGGTTGCAGACCCTTCCCCAGCTCCTGTCTGGCCACACTCAGCCCCTCAGTGTCCCTTGTAGTGCCCCTGGCTCATAGGGACCATCCAGTTCCTGCTGCCTTGGAAATGGGCTGTGAGCTACCCTGGCCCTTCTCCCTCTTGGAAAACACATCCAGCAGATACCAAAAGGCAGGTGTCCCCCCTCAGGGAAGAGTGGCATGGCTGGTCATGTCACCTGGACACCTGAGCCCAAGGCATTTGGAAGAGCACACGTCCCTCCCACCGCAGTGACAAGCTGAAAGCTCAGGGATCTCTGCCTTCATCTGAAAAACTAACTGAAAATTCCCTACTCCACAGAGCTCAGCTGTATCTGAAATTACTCCCATCAGCATCTCCTCTGTCCCCAGCCACCTGCTGCAGAGAAGGTTGAAGAGGTTTGTGTATCTAATAAATTGTTATTCAAACACACTTGCTCAACTTGCTTGTAGAGGAAACATCCCTGACCAAATCCAGCTGTGCTGGGGAAAGATGTTTTCTCTCTCAGGCACTTGTCACTGTCCCCAGATGGAGGTTCCTCCCCCCTCAGCCTGACAGTTTGTGTGCACGAGCCAGTGGAGCCAGCTGGGCTGGTGTCCTCCTCTCTGAAGATGACAAATCAAGAGCTGGTGACCTGCTGAGGAGCACCGCTGTGGCCAGGAGTGTGCTGATTGCAGCACATCCCCACTGCTGCCTCCCACCTACCAGGGGCTTCCTTTTCTGGAGAATAACTCCTTGTGGCAAAATTTCTTCCAGATGCAGCTGTGTGTAGCTGTGCTGCCCTCCCACCAGCTGTACCAGGTGTGGTTTGTCCTCTCCACAGCCAGCAGCAGGCCCTGTGTCATGGATCTGGACAAACTCCTCAGGCACCGAGCAGCGTGCCCACCCTGAGCTCCTTCCTCTCTGCTGTCAGGCACAGAATTAACACCTGCACAGCAGCATCCTCAGGCCTCTCCACGGAGCTGGAACACACCCCAGAGTGGGCTGGAGAGTCCCTCCCCAACCAGCACACCTGCAAGGGTGGCACTGTCCGTGCCACAGGGTTCCTGGGGTCTCTGAGATGACATTTCTGGCTCTGTGTGTGCCTGCAGGGTGGCACTCAGCACCAGCAGACTCTCAGCTGCTCCTCCCATGACCTGTGGGATGGGGAGGGCTCTGGGCTGGCAGTGAGGTGTGAGGTGTGTCTGCACTCCAGGGTAAATACCCATTTCCAGCCATAGCAGACCCCGAGCTGGAAGGCTGGGCATGGCAGAGGTGACTCAACAAAGGACCATGGCAATCTCTTTTAGCCTGTGCTCGGGCAGCCACGCTCTAAAAGACTCCAAAGCACTTGAGAGCCTGCTGTACCCTTCAGAGCGAGGCCAAGGCACAGCCAGAGGTCTGGCTGCTGAAATTATCCCAAGGAAATGCCTCTGTATTGTGCCCAGGGGATCAGCTCTGAGGTGCTTTGCTCTGACACTCTCTTGTTCCACCAAACCCACATCCCTAAAGATCCCACAGACCCAGCCAGGCAGTGGCACCACTCACAGAGCCCCCCCACCCCCAGCTGCCTCCCCACCACCCTAAAAATCTGCTTAACAGGGCCACAGATGCACAGGAGACGCTTCCAACACAGACGTCAAGGATGAGCGGGTGCCCTTTGCAATCTCCTTCTGCTGCATTCCTATAGAGTCTGGCCAATTTGCATAATAAACATGAGCTATAAATGTCAAAATCGGCCACATCCACGTCTTATTTTCAGTTCACACTCTGACTGCATCTTTTTGACTCAAACTTGCCTTTGCAAATAGCTGGAGCCTGGCACCCTGTGCCTGCTGCCTTCCTGGATCCGTGGGGCTGGGCTGCCAGAGCATCCAACCTCCTTACGGCCACCCCAGAGCTCCTGCCTCCCCTGCAGATGCAATTTCAGTGGCTCTGTCACTGCTGCCTGGCACAAGTGGGCCCAGAAAAGTGCTGAGCCATGAGGCAGAGCTGTACAGCAGCCTGGGGAGGGCCCTCTCAGCATGCCAAGAGGGAAACTGAGGCAGAACCAGGCAGGGATCTGGCTCTCCATGGCAGATCCACGCTGCAGGCTGGGGTCCCCAGTGCCACCATTGTCTCACCTTGCTTTGCACCGTGTGGAGTGCCACGAGAATGGAAACATGTGGAATGTGTTTTCACAGGTGCAGGGTGAGGAGAGACAGCTTCAAATCCTGGTGTCTTCCAGAGTTATCCATTCACTGCATTCCTCCTGCTGAGCCGTGGATAAACTACACACAAACCCTGTATAAACCTGTATAGACCTGTATAAACCTGTATAAACCTGTATAAACCTGTATAAACCTGTATAAACCTGTATTAATCTGTATAGATCTGTATAAATCTGTATAAACCTCTATAGACCTGTATCAACCTGTATAAACCTGTATAGATCTGTATAAACTGGTATAAACAGGTATTAACTAGTATAAACCAGTATAAACCAGTATAAACTGACCTGCTGCTCTCTGGGACCCACTGTGGTCCCCTGCTGCCTGCATCCCGTGGCTCCTGCAGGACACATTTCAGCCTTGTACCCAAACATTTTGGATCCCTACAGCACCGCTCTTCATTGCACTCTTCAAATGCAAATGAGGATTTGCAGGAAGCCATTTGATTCACGGGTTCATCCTTTATTTTGGCAGATAGCATCAGTTAAACGCCTGCTTATTTCTGCTTTCTGAGAACAATATAAACCACTTAAGTACACATGCAAGACAGACTGAGCCCTAAGTGCTTATGAGCTGTTTGATTTACCGAGGTGTCTTTATCTTTGCCGAGTATCTCGTGAAGTCATTTATTATTTAGCAGTAAATTAAAGTAGAGGGTCTGTGATTTTCAACAACAGAAATTAATATCCCAGCACTCTTTTGTACCATATATATCTAAAATTTACAGCACTGGAACCAGCCAGACAGTGCTGCAAAACCATCCGTTTCCTCTCTCCCTTGCTACCTGCTGATCACTGCTGCATAGCAGGAATAAAAAATGGACTGGCAGGAGAGACAGGAAAGGGTAGTTTTAAGTTAAAAGTCCAGTTTTTGTGGTTCTCAAGAGGCCCCCTTTGCTCACATCACTTATGGATAATAAAGTGAACAGGCAGCAATCTCACCTTGAGACAGCTGAGTTTTAACCTCACTGGTTCTGTGCTTGGTTAATAATAACAATAACAATAATAATAATTATTATTATTACTACTACACCTGCAAGCCTTGGAAGCACACGCTGTTGAATTCTTTACCCACCTGTCCACAGTGGAGGGGTGGCCAGGGGTGGTTCAGAATCCGAATTCCAGGATAGTCAGGGTTGGAAGGGCCCTCTGGAGATCACCCAGCCCAACCCTGCTGTCAAGGCAGGGTCACCTGGGGCAGGGAACATGGAAACACATCCAGGTGGGTTTGGAATGTCCCTAGAGCTGGAGATTCCACAACCTCCCTGGGCAGCTGTTCCAGAGCTCTGCCCCCTCCATGGATCAATTCTTCCTCGTGTTGGGGTGGGACTTGTTGTGTTTCAGTTCACGGCCACTGCTCCTCGTGCTGTCACTGGGCACCACTGAACAGGGTCTGGGGGCATTCCCCACCCCATCCCCTGCAGAGCTGGAGCAGGAGGGGCTGTCCAGAGGCACAAGGGACAGCAAGGACAGAGCTCTTCCTTCTGAGGCTCATAAAGCCCCTGTGTGGCTTTAGGAACGAGGCTGGGGTGTCACATTGGGGAACAACACATCCCTGGAGCTCCAACCCCCTCCTTTGGGTCTGTGCCAGCTCACCACCAGCAGCCTGGTGCCAGGTTCAAGAGCAATATCATGGCCAGAAAGTTTTATGGGCTGTGTCGGGCTCTGGCTGACACAAAGCAGCCAATAATTTATAGCAATCTCATGTACTACAAAGGCAAAACATGTCCCTCTTGGACGGAGCTCTGCGAGCCAGAGGGATAAATCAGCTCCAGCAGGGAGCAAAGATGAGAAAAGCAGAAAAAATGACCCAAAATGTTCTGCTTAGATCCTTTGTAAGGAGGAGAGAGAAGGGGCCCTGCAAATCCCTCCTGGTGTGGGTTGTGTGGGCTGGCCTGGTCAGGCACCAGGGCTGTGCCGTGGTTCTGAGCCCTGCCTGGACAGTCACCTCCAGCAGCTCCTTCCACCACCTTTTGTCCATGCCCACATGAGCCCCCCATCCCACCTGGGCTGCAGAATGAGGAGGGTTTGTCCCCAGAGCTGTGTCCCAGGTGCCCTGAGGAGCCATCTGGGCGGTGGCAGGGGTGCACTCAGCAGCTGCTCCTTATTCCTGCCTGGGGACGAGGCACAGAGCCCAGACTGGCACAGGGGTTGTGCTTCTGGCCAGCAGATCCACCCTCTGGAAAACCCCAGGAAACCCATCCCGAGCTCAGATGGTGCCAGGAGGAGCAGCACCCATGGGCAGTGTGGGTGCTTTCTCCAAGCAGCAGCTCGAGCCACCCAGAGCAGCAGAGCCCAGGCTCCCAGCACCTGCAGAGGTGTTTCACTGTGCTCTCAGCCTTTCCTCTCACCAGCAGCTGTCCCACTCCTGCCACCCTGGTGCTGTCACACGTAGTGTGCACTCCTGCCCTGGCCTGCTGAGCCCCCATTTCCACCACGCTCACTCACCGCGGTCCCACGGGCTGCATCACTCCCAAATTATCCATGTGCCCTTCAATTTCTCAGCTAAATTAAGAGAGTCGTTTGTCTTACAGCCAACCAGATAAAAACATGGAAAGACATCAGGAAACTCAGCCTGTAACAAGTCACGCTTTCCCTCTTTCTTCTCCTCAATGCAGAGAAATTTCCAAGGAGAAACCGTGGCAACGTTGTTTGTCTTTGTTTTTGGGAAGAAAAGCAAGCTGATTAAAAGCAAACAAAAAGAAAGAACTGTGAAGTCCCAGAGGCTCCCTTGCAGGAGTTCAAAGGAAAAAAAGGAATAAAAAACTGGGAATGTTAGAGCATGACATTTAAGCTTTGAAGACCGTATCAGTTATGGATGAATTAAAACACACAATAATTAGCACTGAAAGCTACAATACCTGAGGAGATGGGGGAAATTGCTTTCTTCACGCTCATCAAGCCCTTCCAAGGATGCTCCTGCCAGGAAGGGTTTTGGGGGCAGGCTCTGTGTTGTGACTGGCAGTGTGTGCACATG
>NC_031786.1:7558946-7562700 GCF_001522545.3 Parus major | reverse complement strand
TAAATCAATCTTCTTGGCTGCACTGAGTTTCACATTCCCTGATAACAGAAATGCAATAAATTCCTCCCCCAGAGCTCTGGTCACTGCTGTCCTCATTTGGACAAGATAATCCAAGAATGGAGGGGGTCTCTAATTATCTTTTTCAGTCTTTGGGTTATACAAACAAAAGTAGTTTTTGTTTTAATACTGTGCCATAGCTCAACACATATGTATATTATACCACTATTTCTAAATTTCATCAATAACAGAAATAGAAGGAACTATACTAATATAACAGAGTTTTCTGACCTTATACATTTAACATTCATTTTAATATTTGCCAAAAGCCAGCAATACAATATGTATCTATAACAGTGGCTGAGCTGGGACAAGGGTTCTCCTGGGGAAACACGCTGCTGCCTGCATGGCTCGTGATTGCAGCCCACCCCAGCCCGGAGCAGGGATGGGACACAGCCTCTGTGCTCTGTGCCAGTCCCCCAGCGTGATGCCACCTGGGCAGGGAGATAAGGAGGGAGGACAAAAGTCCTCCACGAGCCTTGGGAGGCACCTGAAGTTTATCTGCTCGGCCTCTGCCAGCTGGAGATTACAGGCTTTTGTTTTCTTCTTTCCAGTGGCAAGAGGAAATAAAAAATAAACAGGAAAAAAGCCCATCCTGCATGCAAAGCATGATCCTCAAATAAATACCACGGCTATGTTATCCCATTAAAAAAGCATTTAGCTTCGAGCTCTGAACACCTCGAACTGGGTTTCTGGCTGTGGTGAGCAAAGGGGCTTGGTGCCTGCCAGCTGCTCCTGGCTCCTGCCTCCCTGGCAAACCATTTCCTCCTGGGCCAGAAATTATTTAACAGAGCTGCTCGGCTCCAGACCTGCCCAGGAGTTAATTTACTTGAAAACCAACAAATTCCATTAGATACCTCTGTAGATCCTGAGCAGGGAGTCCAACTCTCTAAGAGTTCCACCTTTCCCTTTATAACCGTGTCAGGCTCTGCCCCTCCCGCCGTGGGAAAGGAGATTTTGGGCTGCTAAATCCTCTCCTGGTTCTGCAGAAAAGGGATGGCTGGAGCATTGTGCTCTGCTGGCCCTCCAGGGGCAGCGAATCCACCCAATCTCCAGCAGATGAATGGGAAGGAAGCGCTTCCCTGCGCGCACACAACACCGGGGCAGAGATAAGGATGCTCAGAGGGAAGAAAAAAAAGCCCAGGGAGATCTCTATCAAATAATGTGTTCCTGTAGGAGGGATTCTCAGCAGAGGAGAGGCTGTGCTGGGCTCCGTGGCACTTAGGGAGGGAAATTCAGAGCGGTGGAGATTACACAAAGAATAGAATTCTGTCTGGGCTGCAACAGAGTTAACCAAGTTGCATTTTTCCTTTTGGAGGAGGAGGAGGAGGTGGTAAAATGAGGCAGCAAGGAGCCAGCCCTTCCACCCGTGCTGAGGGTGGCTTTTCTTTGCAGGTCCCTTGTCCTTGGTGGGGTGACAAGAGCAGGGGATGTGTCACCAACTCCATCAAGAGAAACCCCTCTCTGTGGAGCCCCCCTGCCCTCAACATCCCCAGCTCTCCTCAGGTCCCCCTCCTGCTACTTCTTTATTTCTTTTAAGCCCCTCCATTTTACAGCTTTTATCTCAATTTGAGCAGATCAAAGTTGACCCATCCTGCCAGAACTTTCATTCCTTTAGATGTGAAAGATGTGACACCCTGATGGCCGTTCCAAACCTGGCTCAGGAGAGGGGCCGTGCTCCTGCACAGCAGCAGAACTGCAGCCAGCAAGGCTTTGCTGTGGTGTTTAAAAAGCTCTGGACCAAGCGTTTTCCTCCTGGACCATAAATTTGCAAAGCCCTTTCACCCTGGAATATTGAAACCTCCCCCTGAGTGCCTCAGATTAGCAAACATCCTTCACACGGGGAGTTTGAGGCTTCTCCTGCCATCATTTCTCCCTAATTTTAGGATGAGAGGATGGGATGAGGCAGGTACAGGGCTCAAAGCCCCGCAGCCCCTCCTGCTCCATGTCCCCATCCGCAGAGCCGGGTGATGGTCCAGGACCCCCACGCGGGGTGTGCCAGGGGGGCTTCCCGGGACAGGAGGGGACATCCCGGGCAGGAGGGGACATCCCGGGCAGGGTGGAGCCAGGAGAGGCTGAACCCTCCTGGAGCTCCTCGGGCATCGGCTCCGAGAGCCCTGACTGCCACTAGATGTCAGCGGAGACTGGGAATGGGGAGAGGGAGGGAGGGAGGGAGGAGGGAAGGAGGGAAGGAGGGAAGGAGGGAGAGAAAGGAGAGGAAGGAGGGAGAGAAAGGAGAGGAAGGAAGGAGAGAAAGGAGAGAAAGGAGAGGAAGGAAGGAGAGAAAGGACAGAAAGGAGAGAAAGGAGAGGAAGGAGAGAAAGGAGAGGAAGGAGAGGAAGGAAGGAGAGGAAGGAAGATCCCTCATCTGAGCAGGCAGCTGCTCCTGGTTAGGCAAAAAATGGGGTGTGGAAACAGCAGGGGAAGGAAATCAGGGCCTTTCTTTGAAGGGTGTGCTACCCACACCTTGTTGGTGTGCAGGGAGCTGTGGGGCCAGCTGTGCCCCAGCCTGAACTCTGCACTGTCCCCAAAATCCTGTCACCAGCAAGAATGCACTGGCCATTTAACCTCCCCCTAAAATCACCCACCCCTATTTAACACCCTGCTAAAACCCTCGGAGCCTGCCACATCCTCTGCTTTCCTTTGCAATAGGCCTTTCCCCAGATGTGAAGGATTATTTTGGTTTCTCCAGGAGGATGAGACACTCCCAGCACCGAGCCAGGCTGGGATGCCCCAGGGCAGAGGGCAGCCCCATCCCAGCTGAACCCACATCCTCCCTCCCTCAGGTCTGGGAGCTTTGCTGCTGCCCCCAGTGTGGGACCAGTCCCCTCTCCAGCAGGCTGGGCTCACTCACAGCATTGACACCTAACAAAAAAATAACAAACACCTTATTTTCATGAAATTCCTCATGAAAATGAGGAATGGGGATGTTACCACGTGGAGAGATTTGATTTTGTGCTCACTGAATTATGACACATCAGTGGCAACCTCCCGATGAGATGCAGTTTCACATCACCAGTGGATGACTATTTAGACAGAGTTTGAAGTAATTCCCCAGCTTTCCCCAGTAAAACTCTTCAAAAGCACCTTTTCCTAGCAAATATCCCCTGCAATTTCCATTTTCTAGTAAAAAAAAAAAAAAGAAAAAGTGATTTGCATCAAATTCTCAACTATTTCTTGTTGTGGGCTGAAGGTTTGCTGATATTAAATGATAGAGGAGGGTAAAATTCCCATTCTCTTGCCAGTCTGGGGCTCCCTTTGTCCTCCTTGTTTCCAGACCTGGCATCCATCCCTCAGTACAAAAGGTTCAATTTCCAGTTCTGCTTCTCTTCTTCTAAATATGTTCCAAGAGGGCTATGGAAGAGCAGCCACTGTTGTGCAGGGCCCACACCCCAAAATCCTCCTGCAAGCCCACACTGATTAAAAGATTTCAGTTTCTTTCAGCTTATTTTTAAAATTTTGGTTCAGTTTGATTTTTATATTTTATTTTTTTTCATGGTTCACTGGCTGAAGAGGCTCTTACAGATAAAGGTTGCCTTGCACCCACTGGGGGTGGATGGAGAGAGATTTGCTGGGCTGGAATCACCTGTTGCCAACTGAGGGGGGCTGTTCTGCTGTATTTCCCAGGATTTTGGGCAGCATGTGCAAGGATGGATGTTTTGGTGGCTCTGAGCTCTGGGCTGCCAGGGTAAAACCA
>NC_031786.1:7549806-7558520 GCF_001522545.3 Parus major | reverse complement strand
GCCCTGAGCAGCTCTGCCAGGGTAAAAACTGCCCTGAGCAGCTCTGCCAGGGTAAAATGTGCCCTGAGCAGCTCTGTCAGGGTAAAACCAGCCCTGAGAATCTGTGCCAGGGTAAAATCATTCCTGAGAGGCTGTGCCAGGGTAAAACCATCCCTGAGGAGCTCTGCCAGGGTAAAACCATCCCTGAGCAGCTCTGCTGGGGTAAAACCATCCCTGAGCAGCTCTGCTGGGGTAAAACCATCCCTGAGCAGCTCTGCTGGGGTAAAACCAGCCCTGGGCAGCTGTGCCAGGGTAAAACCAGCCCTGGGCAGCTCTGCCAGGGTAAAAACTGCCCTGGGCAGCTCTGCCAGGGTAAAACCAGCCCTGGGCAGCTCTGCCACATCCACACCAGGCTGGAGGTGCTCACAGGGATGCTGCAAACCCTGAGTGGGATTTTCAGTGTATTAACCCCCCCTCAAAGATGTTTTTGGAGCAGCAGGGGCCGGGGGAGGCTTTCAGAGACACCTCTGGCCAAGTCCTGGCTGACACATTGCAGGGTGGTCCCTGGCAGGGGGACAGAGCCAGCAGAGCAGCCCTGGATAATGCACAAAGCACCGGGAATAACAAACAGCTCCATCCCAGCAGCCCTGCTCCAGGCTGCAATCCCAGCCTTTCTTGGGAAGGGCTGATCAAAACGCAGCCACCATCCCGGGTTGTGCAGAGCCTGGGCGGGCTGGGGGCTGCCTGGGCTCCCAGCAAGCAGGAAAACAGCTATTAGGCTTTTTCAAGCCTTCTGAAGGGAATTAAAAGGGAATTAAGTTGCTCACTTCAGCTTAGTCAGTACAAATAAACCTTCAGCTGTTGGATTAGCAATGCCAGAGCAGGAGCAGTGGCTGCTGGAATTTCTTTCTTTCCATTTTTTTCTGTTTTTTTTTTTTTTTTTTCTCCCTTTGTAATTTCATTCTTGTTATTCAGGGCAACAGAGTGTCAAAGCAGGCTGGATTTTCTCCAAGCAAGCTCTGCCTTTGCAGCCACGGTGCTACTGCTGTCATCCCTCATGGAAATAAAGGAAGAAGCAAAACCAACCAAACCAAAACCTTAATCCCAATTCACACCGGTGCCTTTCACCCCCACAAGAGCCCAATGCAGGTCTCATTTTTCATGTATTGGAGAATACTTGGGAAATAAATGAGCAGTTTGCTCTGAAATCCAGAGCAGGGCTGGCACAAAGGCAGTCAGGGTGATCCATCCCTTCCCTGAATTACTGAATTAATGTGAGGAACACCGATTTCTTCAGGTACATGACAGCCAGCTCAGGGCTCAGTTTCCCCTACTGCAAAATCCCACTGCTATTTTCTTCAGTGCATGGGTGTACAGAATCATTTAGACTGGGAAAGAACTTCAAAATCAAGTGCAACCACTAACCCAGCACTGCATGACTGGATATCAACTTTTAACTGTGCAAATCTATATAAATACATAGATAGATATAGATATAAATAGGTATAGATATAGATATAGATATAGATATAGATATAGATATAGATATAGATATAGATATAGATATAGATATAGATATAGATATAGATATAGATATANAGATATAGATATAGATATAGATATAGATATAGATATAGATATAGATATAGATATAGATATAGATATAGATATAGATATAGATATAGATATATAAAGGTTTAATCATGGAAGCAAAGGATCATTTAGGTTGGGAAGGAACTTTAAGATCATTGAGTGCAACTGTTAACCCAGCACTGCACGATTGGATATCAGCTTGCTAATCTATTTTATTTATATAAAAAGGTTAATAATATAATTATATTCCATAATACAATTATGGAAGCACAGAAAAGTTAAAGTTGGAAAGAACCTTAAAGATCATTGAGTCCAACTGCTAACCCAGCACTGCAGGGCTGGGTATCAGCCTGCAAAGCTGTCTCTACATCTATAAATGCACACACACAGAGAAATGCTATTTATAGTGGGGAAAATGGGGATTTCTGGCTATGATGCCAGGACAGACACACTCAGAAGGGGTCACAGCATTGCAGCCTGGAGCTGCATTTCCTGAGTTAAGGCCAAGCAGGAGGCAGGACAAACAGCCAGGAGACAGTGCCTGGTTTGAGGTGACAGTGTGTGCTGGATCCCAGTGGATCCTGTGAGCCCCAGGGTTTTCCATCATTCCACCCAGACTGGGTGCAGATGTTTCATTTGGGCAGGACACCAGCTGGGGCCACTTAAGCTGGGTTTTTGTGGTTTCCCTGAGCAGGGTTTTAAACATTGCAAAGCCCCTGCTGCTGCTCAGGTTTATGCACCCCCTGTCTTCTCTCAGGCTCAGCACAGAGCAAACCCCACAGCAGGGCAGTCCTGCTGACACCCAGCTGCTGCCTGGGCACCTGGGCACAGCCAGGGCCCAGAGGGGGCTCCTTGGGACAGGGAAATGTCCCAGCATCCTGGCTCAGCCATGTCACCTCATCCCCTGCACGACAGAGCTTCCCAAGGGCAGAGGGGGAGCTCAGGGGGTTTGTGCAACACCAGGGCTTTTAGCACTTGGGCTCTGGGCTCTGGGGTGGTCTTTGGGGGAGCTGAGCAGGGAGTGCCAGCCCCGGTGGGGTCTGCAGGGCTGGAGCTGCAGGTTCCACGCCTGGTGTGACACACGGGGAGCCCACGCAGCACAAACCCTCCCTGCCTCTGAGTCAGCGAGAAACACGAGCACAGCTGAGCAAATACCATCAGCACACGCACTTATTAATTGGGTAAACCTCATCTTTTGCTGTTTGCAGAGCTCTTTCAGGGAAGGTTCAGCAGCTGGGAGGTTATTCCTCCTCACCCCACTGCTCTGGGTGCTGCAAGTGGTGTGAGGACCTTGCTGCAGCAGGAATTCAGGGAATGAAGGATGCCCATGAGCCTGGCAGGCTGCATCCTGCTGCCCCCAGTGCCTCAGTTCCCCCAGTGGCTATTCCAGCCACTTCCAGTGCTGCTCCCTGCCCATGTCCCTGTTTGCCCAGCATGTTTTCCCAAGCACCAGCCTAAAGGAGGGGTCCAAAGGCAGCTGGAGCAAACCCATTTCAAAGGCTCAGGGAAGCATTTACAGCCCTGAGCGTTTTCTCTGCATGCAGCACCCAGCACAGTGCTCTCAGGCACCTTCCTGCTCTTCTCTCTGCTCCCACTCCTTCTCCAACCTGAGAGTCCCTCATGACCCAAAAAGATGGACAGTGGGCTGAGAGCTGAATGGAGCAGAGAGAAAACCCTATAAAAGGTCCATGTGGCAGGTAAAACCCTATGGCACAGTCTGGACTGGACTCTGACACTGCCTGGATGCCCCACAGCACCTCAGAGCTGGCAGGGGAAGCTTTTCCTGACTGTGAGGGGACACTGGACAGTGGGAGAGTCAGGAGCAATGCTCAGATGAAGGAGGAAACGAGGGAAATGTCGAGATTCTCTCTCCAGGAAGGTCCCACCCATGGCACAATGAGGCACAGGTCAGGATGGGTTTAGGTTAGAGCTCCCAGCCCTGAGCCCGGGCCCTGGGATCACTTCACAGAATTGTTTAGGTTTCAAAAGGCTCCAAGATCACTGAATCTAACCTTTGCCTGACCTGCCAACCAGACCATACCACTGTGTTCCATGTCCAGCTGTTTTTTAAATATCTCCAGGGGTGGTGAATCCATCATATCCCTGGGAAGCCCATTCCAATGCTTGGCCACTTTTCCCATGAAAAAGCTCCTTCTGATGATCAAGCTGAACCACTGTCCCAGTGCTAAACAAAACCATTGTTAGCACTGAGCTGCTTGAGCTGAGGGCTGAGCTATCAAACCTTTTTCCTCTTCCAGAGCCTGGAGATGAGGAGAGGGATCAGGAATTTCAAGCCCATTGTGCCCAGGGGTGGGAGGGGGTGAAGGTGGCAGAGCAAAGGGGAGAGACAGATCCCACCTGGAACATCTTTGCTGCACCAAAAAGTGCTGTGATTGATGTAAATAACAGCCAGGAAAGTGTTAAAATGGGGTTAAAAACTTCCCCCACTGGCAGCTTGGGGCTGGCATCACCCTAGATCAGGGTAGGGACTGACTGAGCAGTCAGGGACAGGAGCATCACCCCAGGGCTTTAACAGAGCAATTCCCTCCAGGGAGAAGAGCACTCACCCAGTGCTGACCTCTTACCAAGTCTCTTTTTTTCCAAACTTCTGCTTTCTTGAGTGTGAACAAGCTCAGCTCTGCTCCACACAGAGAGAGGACATGTCACACACCTGGGGACAAATCCCAGAGCTGCCACCTCCTGCAGCCCAGGAAGGAGCTGATCCAGCCAGGCTGCAGGCCTTGCCTCACTCCTGCAGCCCAGGATAAACACCCATCCAGCCCCAAAACACCCAGAACAGCCCAAAAACACCCAGAACAGCCCCAAAACACCCAAAACAGCCCAAAACCACCCAAAACAGCGGGAACTGATCTGCCAAAATACAAGTGAAGCAAAGCAAGACTTCGCTGTTGCTACCAAGATGCCAGGCCCCAGTGCCTCTCCCTCTGATGCTATTCAGCTTGACAATGTCTTTTCCAATAAACTATCTGGCTTTCCAGGCCCTGTGCTGTCTGGCATGTAATACTTAGGCTGTTAGGAGGATGTTTCATCCCCGCTTTCCTCTCCTGCTGCTCACCTCAAGGCGATGTTGGGTGTGCATGCTCCAGCCAGCCGGGGTCAGGGTGGGAGCGGCAGGGCCCTCACGGGGGCTCAGAAGTACCTTGGGTTCCTCTGAGGGTGGCAGGAGACCAAAACTGCTTTGTATGAGCCCTCTGGGATGTGTGGTGCAGGAAAAAAGGATAAAATGTGTCTGGGGAGGGTTCAGCCATCCCTGGTGACACCCCCTGAGTGTGTTTTGTCTCTGCTTTGGCTCGGTGTGCAGGGAAAGCAAAGCGCGAGCTGGCTCTACCTCAGACACTCATTTCCATTGCTGCTGGGGCCACGGGGAGCCTGCACTGCACATCTGGGCACGAGCCTTGTCCCTGCAGAGCCCACAGCATCCATGCATGGGCAGGAGCCCTCCCAGGCTGGAGAAACCCAGCTCTGTGACTCTCTGACAGCTCCCAAGGGCTCTGGCCCCGGGGTTTGTCTGGACAAGATGTTCTGGGACACAAACTGGACAAAGGGACAGCGGCAGATGGGACAGGGAACACGTCAGGCAGTGTGGGATCAGCTTGTTCCCCACAGGAACCTGTTTGGCTTGAGAGCATCTCCTCCACGTTCCCAGCAAATGCACAAAAGCTGCAGAACTGCCTGACAAGTGATGAATTTGGCCCTGGCCTAAAAATGTCACTTGATGTTCTCCTTCCCCATGACAAACGTGCTGGGGTTTGATGGTAATCAAACTGGGGGCAGAACTCACAGAAGCTCCAAACACAGACACAGCAACCGAACTGTCCAATAAAATCTTAACCCTTGATCATCCTCGCTTTAGATAAATCATTTATGTTTTTTCAAGACAGAGGAAATAGAAATTCCTTCATTTCAAGCAGCTGCAGCGTGGCCCAGGCCAGTGGTAAGGCAGAGGCAGCTCAGAAGCCCTGGGGAGGGTGGACAGGGCTGGAAAACCTGGAGCAAGCAGCATCCAACCCCGACCTGCTGCCCCAGCCTGGAGCCAGTGCTGGGAGTCACGGGATGAGCCTCGTCCTGCTAATGCAATAATTGAACATGATTGCCTGCCCTGCTCAGATCATGGCCAATACACATCGCAGAAACATCAGCCACCAGGAGATTCATTTGTTAATGAGGGAGGGAAAATAACAGCTCGCTTGTGCTGCCAGACATGGCCCTGGAGGTCATGGGGGTTTGCATGGAGTGAGCTGGGAGCAGAGGGCACCTGGACCAGCCCTGGGGGCTCAGGTTCCTGCTGGACCTGGTGATGGTTGGTTCTGATGTAGCACTGAGGGTTTAGAGGAGGCTGAATAGGCAATGTCCCTGTTCCCATCCTCCAGCTCTGATTAATGGGGTTTGCTCCCTGCACCTCATTACCTGATCAGGGGGAACAGCTCAGCCACTGCTAAGGAAAAACAGTGAGCAAGCAGAAAGAGAAAAATGCCTACAATAGACCTTTGTTAATAAAATCCATGACAAGGATAATAAATGAACCTTTCCTCAGCTGTCTTTCCTGTCCCAGAAACCATCCCTTGCTCTAAAGCACCAGGGAGATTTTTCTCTTTTCCACCACTGAGAAGGTTCAGCTGCCTGGCACAGCAGGATTTTTCCCCAGCTTGGAGAAAAGCATCTGAATCTGATCTCAGAGACTGGATCCTCATAAAGGGTGGAAATCTCTGATCAGCTGCCACTCCTCATGGGACATCCAGACTGAAAAGGAATTGTTTTGAGGGATGTAGATTTTGATGTTGTGTATTAATTCTTCCTGGATGTTATCAACGTGATAACAGTGAGGTGGCATCCAGAAGCACATCCCACATCCCTGGGCTGCAGGGGGGAATATCCCTGTGTTCTTACACAAACAAAGTGAAAACCACAAGTTCTGTTTGTATATGTGCAAAATCTCACGTTCCAGTCCCTGAGCACTGGCAAGAACCTGGATTTGCTGGAGGTGTGGGCCAACATCCCAGGGATGTCACCCCTGGGGCTCTGGGATGGGCCACAAACCCCACAGACAGCAAACCCCTGGGTCTGCCATGCATTAATCAAGATACACAGGATATTTCCATGGAAATTAATCAGCCCATCAACCACTTGCAGACGGAGCAAGGGCCCAACACCCCCAATAACCACAGCAAACCCCTCTCACCAGCCCTGCTTTGTTACACACCCCTGTTCCACAAGCTCCCAGGCTTTGTCCCCATTGGCATTGCAGGGTCCCTCCTCCAGCCCCAGCACAGTCCAGGCCACAGCACAGTGTCACCAGAACCCAGAGCTTTCCCTTCCCCAGGGCACAGGCAGGAGAATCCACCCTGGTGCTGCAGCCCTGTGCCCCAGCTCCCCTCATCCCCCAGCACTGCTGACACCAAAGGCAAAACCTGCCCAGGACCATTTCCCCCTCTTGTTTCCCACTTTAATTTTTCATTTTCATTTCCACTTTCCATTTTTGCTCAGCCCTTCTCTCTGGCAATGTGCTCCCACCAAACTGATTTTGGAGGATCAGAGCGTTTAAATCCATTTCCACAGGATGGATTTAACTGGACAGGTTTTGCTTTAAACTCAAGTACCCTCCTGGGGATTCATTACCAAAATCCATCCACTTCCCATTTGTTGCTAATGGGAGGGAAGATGAGTTTTGAATAATTAAAAGGTGTCTCCTCTGTGCCTGTGGCAGGACAGAGCACACAGGATGTGCTGCTGCTCTGCTCCTGCTCCAGGATCCCAGCCCAGCCCCTCTGGTAACCCTGTAACCCTCCTAAACCATTGACCAATCCTGCAAGCTCCTTAAATATTTACTGAGGCCCCTCTAAACTATTTAGGAACCCTACAAAACCCCAAACTATTTACAGAAACACAAACTGTGTCAGTGTTTCACGACAAAACAAATTTCTTCCTTATATCTAGCCTGAATCGATCCTCTTTTAGTTTGAAAACATCATTTCTGACCTGTCCCAAGCCCTGCTAAAAAGTCTGAATCCCACAAACTCCCAGCCAGCTCCTGTTTGCAGGACATGAGCAGGATCCTGGCTGGGACACGAGCAATGCATCAGGTGCACATCAAACTGAGCACCAGGGATAAAACTGAGATAAAACCAGACCTAAAACAAAAAAAATCACAGCGTAAAGCTCTTCCACATTCCGGTCTGGAGCTGCTGGATCTCCAGAGGGCTGGGCTGCCCAGGCACATTGCATGGCACTCGCTTCCCCTCACAAGGGCAGGGGGGAAAGTGATGACAAATTCCTCCAGTTAATTAAAAAGCCCCACTTCAACAACATAGGAGAGCTTTTGAACTAATTTATGAGCGTTTATTCATTTTGTCCCAGCACAATCTCTGTGGAAATGTAAAATTCAGCTCCTGCATGATTTTCCCTTTGCATTGACTGGAAGGAGAAAGAACGAATAGATTCTGCTAAATTAATTATCAGCATTGATTTCTTGCCTTTTTTATATTTTTATCCCAAGACAGAGCCCTCAGTAACTTTGAAGAATCTCCAGCACTCAGGCTTGGAAAATTGATCTAGCAGTTTCTGTGAAGCAGCATTTCCAAGCTCCCCTTCCTCAAAATACATTCTAAATGTTAATTTGCATGCTCGAAAGGAACCAGGTGATTTGTCATTATATTTGCCTCTTCTCCCAGATGTAGCTACTCGTTCCCTTCTTAATTGATTTTCATATTTAGATTCAGTTCTAGGGAAAGTAATTTGGGGACTGAATTGGAGAGAGAATTAATAGCTGACAACAAATGGGAACTTGGATGGGACTTCATTAGGGCCATCCGAGTGCCCAGACTGGGCCTCTCTTCCTCCAGCACTTTCATTTCCATCATCTATTATAAATCATTATGGTGAAAAATAGCTACAGAATAGAGACTCCTCGCTGCTTTTGCAAAGCTGAGGTGAAAGCTGCCAGATAAGGGGGAAGAATTTGCAAACATCCATTGGAATAAAAGGCCTGGAGGGTCCTTCCTGGCTCCATCCATCGTTGCTGGGGGGAGTTCTGGTGTGCAGGAGCAGGGGATCCCTGCAGCCAGGCCCAAAGCCCATGGGTATCATCCCCAGCAGGGTGTGATGTGTGTCCCCAGCATGGTGTG